>NC_048565.1:2837926-2965426 GCF_013265735.2 Oncorhynchus mykiss | reverse complement strand
GCTCTACGTGTGGGTGGATAGGAGCTCTACTTGTGGGTGGATAGGATCTCTACGTGTGGGTGGTTAGGAGCTCTACGTGTGGGTGGATAGGAGCTCTACGTGTGGGTGGATAGGAGCTCTACGTGTGGGTGGATAGGAGCTCTACGTGTGGGTGGATAGGAGCTCTACGTGTGGGTGGATAGAGCTCTACGTGTGGGTGGATAGGAACTCTACGTGTGGGTGGATAGGAGTTCTACGTGTGGGTGGGATTGGAGCTCTACGTGTGGGTAGATAGGAGCTCTATGTGAGGGTGGATAGGAGCTCTACGTGTGGTGGATAGGAGTTCTACGTATGGGTGGATAGTAGCTCTACGTGTGGGTGGACAGAAGCTCTGTGTGTGGGTGGATATAAGCTCTACGTGTCAGTGGATAGGATCTCACTGTGGATTGTACACATCCACAATGAATAGGACTGGATCTGTGGTTGATATAATAGTTTCATTGTTAGATGTTGTTCTCTACAAGCTCTCTGTTTTTGGTTTCATATGAACATGTATCTCCAACACCACCTTTGATGTCTACCAGCTAGCTACCGGCCAAAGACTCAAATCCCATTTCCTGTTTTGCTAGAGAGAGCAACATGATGGAAGGCTGTTAGAACATTGTAAATAAGAACACATTGTTATTTCCAATGACGGCCTACCCAAACCCGGACGATGCTGGGCCAATTGTACGCAGCCCTAAAGGACTCCCAATCACAGCCGGTTGTGGTACAGCCTGGAATCGAACCAGGGTTTGTAGTGACGCCTCCAGCACTGAGATGCAGTGCCTTAGACCGCGGCCCCACTCGGGAGCCCTCCAAGTGGCCCCCCTACTGTTACAATAGCTGTTAATCCTGTAGTTTGGTAACTAAACCCATTGACATGGATTCAATAATGACCTAATCATTACTGACTAATCCCATGGGCCAGGTTTCAATCATTACTGACTAATCCCATAGGCCAGGTGTCAATCATTACTGACTAATCCCATAGGCCGGGTTTCAATCATTACTGACTAATCCCATAGGCCGGGTTTCAATCATTACTGACTAATCCCATAGGCCAGGTTTCAATCATTACTGACTAATCCCATAGGCCAGGTTTCAATCACTACTGACTAATCCCATGGGCCCGGTTTCAATCATTACTGACTAATCACATGGCCCGGGTTTCAATCATTACTGACTAATCCCATGGGCCAGGTTTCAATCACTACTGACTAATCCCATGGGCCAGGTTTCAATCATTACTGACTAATCCCATGGCCCCGGTTTCAATCATTACTGACTAATCCCAAGGCCCGGGTGTCAATCACTACTGACTAATCCCATGGCCCGGGTTTCAATCATTACTGACTAATCCCATAGGCCGGGTTTCAATCACTACTGACTAATCCCATAGGCCGGGTTTCAATCATTACTGACTCATCCCATAGGCTGGGTTTCAATCACTACTGACTAATCCCATAGGCCAGGTTTCAATCATTACTGACTAATCCAATAGGCTGGGTTTCAATCACTACTGACAAATCCCATAGGCCAGGTTTCAATCATTACTGACTAATCCCATGGGCTGGGTTTCAATCATTACTGACTAATCCCATGGGCTGGGTTTCAATCATTACTGACTAATCCCATGGGCTGGGTTTCAATCATTACTGACTAATCCCATGGGCTGGGTTTCAATCACTACTGACTAATCCCATAGGCCCGGGTTTCAATCATTACTGACTAATCCCATGGGCCCGGTTTCAATCATTACTGACTAATCCCATGGCCCGGGTTTCAATCATTACTGACTAATCCCATGGCCCGGGTTTCAATCATTACTGACTAATCCCATGGCCCGGGTTTCAATCATTACTGACTAATCCCATGGGCCGGGTTTCAATCATTACTGACTAATCCCATGGCCCGGGTTTCAATCATTACTGACTAATCCCATGGCCCGGGTTTCGATCATTACTGACTAATCCCATGGGCCGGGTTTCAATCACTACTGACTAATCCCATGTGCCGGGTTTCAATCATTATTCAAACCACTTCAAAGAAAGTTCAAAGTAAACAATTCCTTTCTACCACATGGTCAGGATTTAAACCAATATTTTTGTAGGATGGCTGTGGTTTTGCAACATATAGTAATAATATTACCCACACGTAATATCCAAGAACAACATGTCTTCAAGATGCAGATCTTTGACTAGACATCAGGATATGATAATTGCGTGTGTGTGTGTGTGTGTGTGTGTGTGTGTGTGTGTTTGTGTGTGTGTGTGTGTGTGTGTGTGTGTGTGTGTGTGTGTGTGAGCAAATGGAGTTAGTCCGTGTCACCATTCTGTTACAGTATTCAGCCGTCTCGTGGCTTGGGGATAGAAGCTGTTCAAGAGCCTGTTGGTGTATCCCTTTCACACCACCTGATATAGAGGTTCCTGGATGGCAGGGAGCTGGGCCCCAGTGATATACTGGGCTGTCTGCGTCACCCTCTGTAGCACCATGCGATTGAGGGCGGTGCTGTAGCCATACCAACTGTGACGCAGCCAGTCAAGATGTAGTCAATGGTACAGAACCTTTTGAGGAAACCTTGGCAACCTCCTGAGGGCTGTTGCCTTTGTGATGGACATTTTATCTTGTGCTTTTCTATAAACCAATTTCTATGTTCTATGTTTGTGCTTTTCTATAAACCAATTGCTGTGTTCATACAAGTGACCGACTGAACGAATCCTCACTATCGGTATCTGAAATTTGGCAGTACGCCAAGAACCTTGTTTTGAGAACGAAAGATATCTCAGTTTCAAGGTCTCAGTTTAGAGAGAAGGAGCCTTGTGAGGTATTGATCTGTCACATGTTATGAACCAGTATTGGTCTGTCACATGAATGAAACAAAACGGTATTGATTCATTAATTATGCTAAATCATGCAAATATAACTTGTCTGTGTATAGCCGAATTAAAGACAACTGCTGGGACTGCCCCAACAGAGCTGACGTTCACGATGGTGCGTTGACTTGGTTGGAACCTCTCCATCACGCTGACAATAAACAATGATTCATTTAAGATTGATTTCAAGTGTCCCTGTTGCTAGTAGTAATTTCCACTGCACCTTCTTCACAATTGTACGAAAAATGTGGACAAAGAGGAACTTGAAGCTCTCGACCCGCTCCACTGCCGCCCCGTCAATGTGGATGGGGGCGTGTTGGTCTTACTGACGTTGAGGGAGAGGTTGTTGTCCCGGCAACACACCTCCAGGTCTCTGACCTCCTCCCTATAGGCTGGCTCATCGTTGTTGGTGACCAGGCCTACCCCCTTCATGTCGTCAGCCAACTTGATGATGGTGTTGGAGTTGTGTGTGGCCACACAGTCGTGGGTGAGACAGGGAGTACAGGAGGGGCCTGAGCACACACCCCTGAAGGGGCTCCTGTGTTAAGGATCAGCGTGGTGGAGGAGATGTTGCCTACCCTCACCACCTGGGGGGCGGCCCGTCAGGAAGTCCAGGATCTAGTTGCAGAGGGAGGTGTTCAGACCCGGAGTCCTTACCTTAGTGATGAGCTTGGAGGGGCACTATGGTGTTGAACGCTGAGCTGTAGTCAATGAAAAGCAACTTAACTTCACTTTTTATCACCACAAGTAATGGTGCCATACAGTATGGATGCTGTAACCCAACTTTGCTATTTTGTGATTATCTTGGCCTTTATTATTTCTATTCCCACTATCATTTCTTACAACCGACAATAACTTTTGAACATCAGATCGGCAGTTACTCACCTCAAATCCAGCTTCAACTTTGACTTCGAATTCCTGGGCCCTGGGCTCTTTCTGTAATTCTGACCCAATTTTCAAGGTATCCGAGACTAGTGCACTACTTTTGACCAGAGCCCTTCAGGCCAGTGTTAGTAAAATATTATTTGTTGGATGTGATATGTTTTTATCTCCCAGGCAGTAACCTCTAACATCAGAAACCTTCTTCTGCCTTCGAGGGAAACACATTTCATCAGCTTTCTAGTTGCCTTCTGGACATCTCCTGCTCCATATTCATCTCCCCTCTGACTGCATCCCAAATGGAACACTATTAACTATTGCCTATAGTGCACTACTTTGGGCCAGAGCCCCATGCGTCCTAGTGCAAAACCAGTGCACTGTAAAGGGAATAGTGTGGGATGCAGTCTCTTGACTAGTTGCATTTCAACCTCAGATCTCACTGCATAGTCGTTTCACTGCTGTCACATCAATTTGTTTTAATTTCTCCTCATTCATAGTCTTTCTACAGCTGCTTCCAGGCCTGGCTGCCTGCTTGTCTGTCTGTCTGCATGCTTGTCTGTCTGTTTGTTTGCAAGGTCTGTCTGTCGGCCGGACTGCCTGCCTCTCTGTCTGTGACTGGCTGGCTGGCTGATTCCAGTCACTCATTCTTTGAAGACCCGATCAGACACTCAGAAGATGTGTGGAGTTACACAACCGTTATTTGCATGTAATGCACTACTTCATTGTATTGTCATTCTGTACTTTGCATCACGAATAACAAAACAAAATACAATTCTCGTTATGCCAGTTTTTCCTCCTATTTCGCCTTTTGAGCACACTGTCAATCAAATTCCCTCGTAAACAACTTTTACTGCTTTAATCACTCAATTGATATGATTCAAATATGTAATGGGTTTGGTAAACTACTGGTGTTGTCTGGACTGGGTTTGGTAAACTACTGGTGTTGTCTGGACTGGGTTTGGTAAACTACTGGTGTTGTCTGGACTGGGTTTGGTAAACTACTGGTGTTGTCTGGACTGGGTTTGTTAAACTACTGGTGTTGTCTGGACTGGGTTTGGTAAACTACTGGTGTTGTCTGGACTGGGTTTGGTAAACTACTGGTGTTGTCTGGACTGGGTTTGGTAAACTACTGGTGTTGTCTGGACTGGGTTTGGTAAACTACTGGTGGTGTCTGGACTGGGTTTGGTAAACTACTGGTGTTGTCTGGACTGGGTTTGGTAAACTACTGGTGTTGTCTGGACTGGGTTTGGTAAACTACTGGTGTTGTCTGGACTGGGTTTGGTAAACTACTGGTGTTGTCTGGACTGGGTTTGGTAAACTACTGGTGTTGACTGGACTGGGTTTGGTTTGGTAAATAATACTGGTGTTGTCTGGACTGGGTTTGGTAAATATTACTGGTGTTGTCTGGACTGGCTGCTATTTATTTGGGCACGTCAGTTAAGAACAAATTCTTATTTACAATGACGGCCAAACCCGGACGATGCTGGGCCAATTCTGCGCTGCCCTATGGGACTCATAGGCCTGATGTGATACAGCCTGTGATTCAGCCTGGTGTGGTCTGGACTGCCTGGTCTGGTAAACAGTGCTTACAATAGAATGTCTCAGACCTTACTTCAGGTGAAAACATGTTGTTCTATACTTGGCCTTTTTTGATGGGGAATAACATAATGTCCTACATTTTCATTGAGGCTACAAACTCACCTCTTGCAATAGTAATCTGCTGTGAGAGGATGAGTCAGAGAGAGAGAGAGAGACATACACAGAGAGAGACATACACAGAGAGAGACATACACAGAGAGAGACATACACAGAGAGAGATCATTCAGCTGTGAGAAGATGAGTCAGAGAGAGAGAGAGACATACACAGAGAGAGATCATTCAGCTGTGAGAAGATGAGTCAGAGAGAGAGAGACATACACAGAGAGAGATCATTCAGCTGTGAGAAGATGAGTCAGAGAGAGAGAGAGACATACAGAGAGAGAGATCATTCAGCTGTGAGAAGATGAGTCAGAGAGAGAGAGAGAGACATTCGCAGAGAGAGATCATTCAGCTGTGAGAAGATGAGTCAGAGAGAGAGAGAGACATACACAGAGAGAGATCATTCAGCTGTGAGAAGATGAGTCAGAGAGAGAGAGAGAGACATACACAGAGAGAGACATACACAGAGAGAGATCATTCAGCTGTGAGAAGATGAGTCAGAGAGAGAGACATACACAGAGAGAGATCATTCAGCTGTGAGAAGATGAGTCAGAGAGAGAGACATACACAGAGAGAGATCATTCAGCTGTGAGAAGATGAGTCAGAGAAAGAGAGAGACATACACAGAGAGAGATCATTCAGCTGTGAGAAGATGAGTCAGAGAGAGAGAGAGACACACACAGAGAGAGACATACACAGAGAGAGACATACACAGAGAGAGACATACACAGAGAGAGATCATTCAGTTGTGAGAAGATGAGTCAGAGAGAGAGAGAGACATACACAGAGAGAGATCATTCAGCTGTGAGAAGATGAGTCAGAGAGAGAGAGAGAGACATACACAGAGAGAGATCATTCAGCTGTGAGAAGATGAGTCAGAGAGAGAGAGAGACATACACAGAGAGAGATCATTCAGCTGTGAGAAGATGAGTCAGAGAGAGAGAGAGAGACATACACAGAGAGAGAGATCCGTTAGCTGTGAGAGGATGGTTCAGGGTAAGGTGGGTGTATCTGAGCTCCATCAGCGTGTGTGTGTGTGTGTGTGTGTGTGTGTGTGTGTGTGTGTGTGTGTGTGTGTGTGTGTGTGTGTGTGTGTGTGTGTGTGTGTGTGTGTGTGTGTTTCAGGGTAAGGTGGGTGTATCTGAGCTCCATCAGCTAGGACTTGACATTGGTTAATTAAATCTCCCCGTTCTTGCTCAATTTTCGCATGCCTTCTCAAACAGCTACAGCTGGATATGCGTTCACACGTTAAGTCTCCTCTTGAGTTGGGCTCGGCTGTTGAACATCTGAGCTCGTGGGGAGGGGTGTGTGTATCTGTTGCTATGGTGATGTTAGGGATAAAACAGGATGAATCACAATAATTGTTTTCCAAAATAATAATCGCTTGCCAAAAAATGTAATTTTTGAAATGTCAGTCGTGGTTATAAGTAACAATCCTTCGTAGGAAGGGCCTACATTATTATGCATATTATTAGTTCATTGAATGAATTAATTCCAATAAATTAATATATGCAAGAATGTTTATAAATACAGGTGATGGCGTTGGAAATGCTGTTGGCTGTTAATCTGCTTCTGTTCTGTAGGTGGCACTGTGGGCACTTTTTAAAGGATCCAATCTCTCAGAGGCCCTGGGATACAGGTGGACAGGTCTGCCAGTCACTGGGAAGACAATCCAACATGGGATGGAGGGGGCGTTTTAGAGTGTAGTGGAGAGCAATAGGAGGTTTACTTCAGTAGCAGTGCAAATATCATGGTACGGCTGTATGGACACTCAATCAGTATGATACATTTTAGATGGTAAGTTTACAAACATATGTTATGATAAAAATAATTGAAACCCTTATTTAATTTATGGTAATTGGTGAAATAAGTATAGCCAGTTATAATGGTAATGGCTTAGCAGATAATAAGAAAAAAAGAAGATCAGTATTTACCTGGCTGAAAGAGAAGGAATATAATGGAAATTCACTCAACAATTTTATATTAAGTCGTGTGGAAAATGGACTGGGGGGTGAAATGTATTTCCAGGCAAAGAAATTCAAAAGGGGTATGATATTAATTAACAACCATTTTGATCCGAATGTGCAAACTGTCCAAACAGAAGTGCAAGGTAGATTCTTTAAAATATGTTTTATTTGAGTTATTTCACCTTTATTTAACCAGGTAGGCCAGATGAGAACCTGGCCAAGATAGAGAAAAGCAGTGTGACACAAACAACACATTGACACATGGGATAAACAAACGTACAGTCAATAACACAGTAGAAAAATATACATACAGTGTGTGGTGCAAATGTAGTAAGATTGGGGAAGTAAGGCAATAAATAGGCCATAGTGGCAAAATAATTACAATTTAGCAATTTAGCACTGGAGTGATAGATGTGCAGAAGATGAATGTGCAAGTAGAGATACTGGGGTGCAAAGGAGCAAAAAATAATAATAACAATATGGGGATGAGGTAGTTGGATGGGCTATTTACAGGTGCAATGATCGGTAAGCTGCTCTGACAGCTGATGCTTAAAGTTAGTGAGGGAGATAGGAGTCTCCAGCTTCAGTGAGTTTTGCAATTTGTTCTTGTCATTGGCAGCAGAGAACTGGAAGGAAGGGCGGCCAAAAGAGGAGTTGCCTTTAGGGGTGACCAGTGAAATATACCTTCTGGAGCGCGTGCTACGGGTGGTTGTTGCTATGGTGACCAGTGAGCTGAAATAAGACAGGGCTTTACCTAGCAAAGACTTATAGATGACCTGGAGCCAGTGGGTTTGGCGACGAATATGAAGCGAGGGTCGGCAAACAGGTCGCAGTGGTGGGTAGTATATGGGGCTTTGGTGACAAAACGGATGGCACTGTGATAGACTACATCCAATTTGCTGAATAGAATGTTGGAGGCTATTTTGTAAATGACATCGTCGAAATCAAGAATCGGTAGGAAAGTCAGTTTTACGAGGGTATGTTTAGCAGCATGAGTGAAGGAGGCTTTGTTGCAAAATAGGAAACCGATTCTAGATTTCATTTTGGATTGGAGACGCTTAATGTGAGTCTGTAATGAGAGTTTACAATCTAACCAGACACCTAGGTATTTGTAGTTGTCAACATATTCGGGTGGGCGGGCAGGGGCAGTGATCGGTTGAAGAGCATGCATTTAGTTTTGCTTGCATTTAAGAGCAGTTGGAGGCCATGGAAGGAGAGTTGTATGGCATTGAAGCTCGTCTGGAGGTTAGTTAACACAGTGTCCAAAGAAAGGCCAGAAGTATACAGAATGGTGTCGTCTGCGTAGAGGTGGATCAGAGAATCACCAGCAGCAAGAGCGACATCATTGATGTATACAGAGAAGAGTCGGCCCGAGAATTGAACCCTGTGGCACCCCCATAGAGACTGCCAGAGGTCCGGACCACAGGCCCTCCGATTTGACACACTGAACTCTATCTGAGAAGTTGTTGTTGAACCAGGAGAGGCAGTCATTTGAGAAACCAAGGCTGTCGAGTCTGCAGATAAGATTGCAGTGATTGACAGAGTCGAAAGCCTTTGCCAGGTCGATGAATACGGATGCACAGTGTTGTCTTTTACTGATGTCAGTTATGATATCGTTTAGGACCTTGATCGTGGCTGAGGTGCACCCGTGATCATTTCGGAAATTTAACCGGGGTAGGGGTAGGGGTAGGGGTAGGGGTAGGGGTAGGGGTAGCCAGGTGGAAAGCATTGCCAACCGAAGAAAAATGCTTATTGAAGCATTATGGTAGATCTATTGCTGGTGACAGTGTTTTCCTAGCCGCAGTGCAGTGGGCGGCTGGGAGGAGGTGCTCTTATTCTCCATGAAAATATATGTTATTGATTATTATTATTGATTATTATTATTATTATTATTATTATAATTGATTTGGCTCATTAATCCATACGGTCCAAATACTGATGATCTTAGAAAATATATATAATTATTGATCAACTCTAGAAGCAACACTAGACTCTATTATTATGGTGGGAGATTTTAATACGGTTTTAAATACCTCTATGGACCGTAAAGGAAATCACACTACAAACTACAGTAGTCGCATTGACTAATTTCTTATCTTATTCTCGCTGGCATCAAAAGTTTATAAACTGCTGACAGATTGCGGTCAGACCATCAAATAATTGGCATATACAGTACTCTTACAGAGTGTCCACGTTGGCGAGGATATTGAACATTTTATCCAAGCCTATTGGATGACAACTTGTTATATCAGACTTTTTCCGACATCGGTACAGCAGATCCCCTTATTGGGACACTTTTACATTTAAAGGCCATTCAGTACTCATCTTCACTTTTACATTTAAAGGCCATTCAGTACTCATCTTCACTTTTACATTTAAAGGCCATTCAGTACTCATCTTCACTTTTCCATTTAAAGGCCATTCAGTACTCATCTTCAAAACAGGTCAAAAGAGTTAACATTAAGATTAGAGGGACTAACAGTACAGATTGTAAAGAGTTAACAATAAGATTAGAGGGACTAACAGTACAGATTGTAAACTCAGCAAAAAATAAACATTGTAAAGGGTGGTGGCAGTGAAGTCAGACACAGGAGAGCAGAGCTAGGTAATAACCGGAGCAGTTTAATTCCAACGGCATAAAGAAATAACCAGCATGGGTACAAAACCCGACGTGCACCAGTCACTTACAACAAACAATCCAACACAAAGACATGGGGGGAACAGAGGGTTAAATACACCACACTTAATGAGGGAAATGAGAAGCAGGTGTGTAGGAAGTGCACCAGTCACTTACAACAAACAATTCACCAGTAACCATGTGCACAAGCACTTACAACAAACAATTCACCAGTAAACATGTGCACCAGTCACTTACAACAAACAATTCACCAGTAACCATGTGCACAAGCACTTACAACAAACAATTCACCAGTAACCATGTGCACAAGCACTTACAACAAACAATTCACCAGTAACCATGTGCACAAGCACTTACAACAAACAATTCACCAGTAAACATGTGCACCAGTCACTTACAACAAACAATTCACCAGTAACCATGTGCACCAGTCACTTACAACAAACAATTCCACACAAAGACATGGGGGGAACAGAGGGTTAAATACACCACACTTAATGAGGGAAATGAGAAGCAGGTGTGTAGGAAGTGCACCAGTCACTTACAACAAACAATTCACCAGTAAACATGTGCACCAGTCACTTACAGCAAACAATTCACCAGTAACCATGTGCACAAGCTCTTACAACAAACAATTCACCAGTAAACATGTGCACAAGCACTTACAACAAACAATTCACCAGTAACCATGTGCACAAGCACTTACAACAAACAATTCCCCAGTAACCATGTGCACAAGCACTTACAGCAAACAATTCACCAGTAACCATGTGCACAAGCACTTACAACAACCAATTCCACACGAAGACATGGGGGGAACAGAGGGTTAAATACACAACACTTAATGAGGGAAATGGAAACCAGGTGTGTGGGAAAACAAGACAAAACAAATGGAAAATGAAAAGTAGATCGATGATGGCTAGAAGCCCGGTGACGCTGACCGCCGAACGCCGCCCGAACAAGGAGAGGAAACGACCTCGGTGGAAGTCATGACAAACATCCTTTTTTCAGGACCCTGTCTTTCAAAGATCATTCGTAAAAATCCAAAGAACTTCACAGATCTTCATTGTGAAGGGTTTAAACACTGTTTCCCATGCTTGTTCAATGAACCATAAACAAATAATGAACATGCACCTGTGGAACGGTCGTTAAGACACTAACAGCTTACAGGCGGTAGGCAATTAAGGTCACAGTTATGAAAACTTAGGACACTAAAGAGGCCTTTCTGCTGACTCTGAAAAATACCAAAAGAAAGATGCCCAGGATCCCTGTTCATCTGCGTGAATGTGCCTTAGGCATGCTGCAAGGAGGCATGAGGACTGCAGAAGTGGCCAGGGAAATAAATTGCAATGTCCGTACTGTGAGACGCCTGAGACAGCGCTACAGGGAGACAGGACGGACAGCTGATCGTTCTCGCAGTGGCAGACCACGTGTAACAACACCTGCACAGGATCGGTACATCCAAACATCACACCTACGGGACAGGTACAGGATGGCAACAACAACTGCCCGAGTTACACCAGGAACACACAATCCCTCCATCAGTGCTCAGACTGTCCGCAATAGGCTGAGAGAGGCTGGACTGAGGGCTTGTAGGCCTGTTGTAAGGCAGGTCCTCACCAGACATCACCGGCAACAATGTTGCCTCTGGGCACAAACTCACCGTCGCTGGACCAGACAGGACTGGCATAGGACTGGTTATAACGATCGTTATAAGGAGTGGACCAAGATGCAGGTATGTTTCCATCCTTTATTATGGAAGAGAAAGAACTCAAAGAACAAAAACAATAAAGCGAAAAAACGAAATGTGAAGCTCAAAGTAATATAATGGTTGCAGGCAACTATACTTAGACAAGATCCCACAAAGCATAATACGGAAATGGCTGCCTAAATATGATCCCCAATCAGAGACAACGATAAACAGCTGCCTCTCATTGGGAACCATACCAGGCCAACATAGATCATTAATCACCTAGATAACCCACCCTAGTCACTGTCATGCCCCAACCAACATAGAGAATAAACAGCTCTCTATGGTCAGGGCGTGACAGAAACTGAAACTTGTTACAAATGACATTCACCCATGATTGACCAAACAATATTTTGAAAGAGGAAGCTAAGTATTTTAAGCATATGTTTTCATTTCAGTCTCTTCCATCTCCACTAACTGAAGTTACTTTTATGGATGTTTTTTCTATTAATAATGTCAAATTAACATCTGCAGAAAGACTCAAGTGAAGACCAAATTACAGAGGAGGAACTTCTTGATGCAATTAAAGCCTTTAAGTCAGGGAAAACCCCAGGGCTGGATGCAATACCAGGGCCCGACGTCCACAGGTGGGGTTGTGCTTACAGCCCAACACCGCGCAGGACGTTTGGCATTTGCCAGAGAACACCAAGATTGGCAAATTCTCCACTGGCGCCCTGTGCCTCTTCACAGATGAAAGCAGGTTCACACTGAGCACACGTGACAGACGTGACAGAGTCTGGAGACGCCGTGGAGAACGTTCTGCTGCCTGCAACAACCTCCAGCATGACCGGTTTGGCGGTGGGTCAGTCATGGTATGGGGTGGCATTTCTTTGGGGGGCCGCACAGCCCTCCATGTGCTCGCCAGAGGTAGCCGGACTGCCATTAGGTACTCAGATGAGATCCTCAGACCCCTTGTGAGACCATATGCTGCGGTGGCCCTGGGTTCCTCCTAATGCAAGACAATGCTAGACCTCATGTGGCTGGAGTGTGTCAGCAGTTCCTGCAAGAGTAAGGCATTGATGCTATGGACTGGCCCGCCCGTTCCCCAGACCTGAATCCAATTGAGCACATCTGGGACATCATGTCTCTCTCCATCCACCAACGCCACGTTGCACCACAGACTGTCCAGGAGTTGGCGGATGCTTTAGTCCAGGTCTGGGAGGAGATCCCTCAGGAGACCATCCGCCAACTCATCAGGAGCATGCCCAGGTGTTGTAGGGAGGTCATACAGGCACGTGGAGGCCACGCACACTACTGAGCCTCATTTTGAGTTGTTTTAAGGACATTACATCAAAGTTGGATCAGCCTGTAGTGTGGTTTTCCACTTTAATTTTGAGTGTGACTCCAAATCCAGACCTCCATAGGTTGATAAATTTGAATTCCATTGATCATTTTTGTGTGATTTTGTTGTCAGCACATTCAACTATGTAAAGAAAAAAGTTTTTAATAAGAATATTTCATTCATTCAGATCTAGGATGTGTTATTTTAGTGTTCCCTTTCTTTTTTTGAGCAGTGTATATCACTGACAGCGTCACCAGCAAAGCACCCCCACACCATAACACCTACTCCTCCATGTTTCACGGTAGGAACTACACATGCGGAGATCTTCCGTTCACCTACTCTGCGTCTCTCAAAGACATGACAGTTGGAGCCAAAAATCTCAAATTCGGACTCTTCAGACCAAAGGACAGATTTCCACCAGTCTAATGTCCATTGCTCGTGTTTCTTGGCCTAAGCAAGTCTCTTCTTATTATTGGTGTCCTTTAGTCGTTGTTTCTTTACAGCAATTTGACCATGAAGACCCAATTCACACAGTCTCCTCTGAACAGTTGATGTTGAGATGTGTCTGTTTCCCTGAACTCTGTGAAGCATATATTTGGGCTGCAATTTCTGAGGCTGGTAACTAATGAACTTATCGTATTGCTGCAGAATGCTGTGGTAGCCATGGTGGTTAAGTGTGCCTTAAATTCTAAATAAATCACTGTCAGTGACACCAGTAAAGAACCATCACACCTCCTCCTCCATGCTTCACAGTGGGAACCACACATGCTCAGATTTGGACTCATCAGACCAAAGGACAGATGTCCATTGCTTGTGTTTCTTGGCCCAAGCAAGTCTCTTATTATTATTATTCTGAGGTTGGTATCTCAAATGAAGTTATCCTCTGCAGCAGAGGGAACTCTGGGTCTTCCGTTCTGTGGCGGTCCTCATGAGAGCCAGTTTCATTATAGCGCTTGATGGTTTTTGCGAGTGCACTGGAAGAAACTTTTAAAGTTATTGACATAAAGTAATGATGGACTGTCATTTTTCTTTGCTTATTTGAGCTGTTCTTGATATAATATGGACTTGGTCTTTTACCAAATAGGGCTATCCTCTGCATACCACCCCTACCTTGTCACAACACAACTGATTGGCTCAAATGCATTAAGAAGAAAATCTATTCCATTAATTTACTTTTAGCAAGGACAACCTGTTAATTGAAATGTATTCCTGGTGACTACTTTCTGAATCTGGTTGAGAGAATGCCAAGAGTGCGCAAAGCTGTTATCAAAGCAAAGGGTGGCTACTTTGAAGAATCTACAATCTAAAATATATTTGGATTGGTTTAACACTTTGTTGGTTACTACTTGATTCCATATGTGTTATTTCATAGTTTTGACGTCTTCACTATTATTCTACAATGTAGAAAAAAATAGTGAAAATAGTGAAATAAAGAAAACCCTTGAATGAATAACTTTTGACTGGTACTATATATATATATACTGGTACTATATATATATATACTGGTACTATATATATATATATACTGGTACTATATATATATATATATGCTGGTACTATATATATCTATACTGGTACTATATATATATATGCTGGTACTATATATATATATACTGGTACTATATATATATATATATGCTGGTACTATATATATATATACTGGTACTATATATATATATATATATGCTGGTACTATATATATCTATACTGGTACTATATATATATATGCTGGTACTATATATATATACTGGTACTATATATATATATATATATATATATATATGCTGGTACTATATATATATATACTGGTACTATATATATATATATATATATATATGCTGGTACTATATATATATATATATATATATATATATATATATAAAGCCTTTATAACGCCTTTTATCAGAAAGGAAATTACTTCAAAACATCTCTGAAGAAAATTACCCTGACCTTTCTACTGCTGTGGGGTTTATCATTAACTGAGATGTGTAGCCATGACAACTACCAGTGTTCTTCCAGAAATACCTAACTGTTCTGTTGACTCCTAATATACGACATGGCCCCTAGAGCATATGTCATATGAACAAAGACTTGTTCTACTTGTGAGAACCGATGTTGTTTCCTGACACAGCATGCTAATGTCTGTTAAGCACATGTTCAAATCAAATTGTAGTGGTCACATACACATGGTTAGCAGATGTTAATGCGAGGGTAATGAAATGCTTGTGCTTCTAGTTTCCGACAGTGCAGTAATATATAACAAGTAATCTAACAATTCCCCAACAACTACCTAATACACACAAATCTAAAGGGATGGAATAAGAATATGTACATATAAATATATGGAGTGGCGATGGCCAAGCGGCATCGGCAACGTGCAGTAGATGGTATAAAATACAGTATATACATGTGATATGAGTAATGTCAGATATGTAAACATTAATAAAGTGGCATTATTTAAAGTGACATTGTTTAAAGTGACAAGTGGCCAGTGATTAGGTCTCAATGTACGCAGCAGCCTCTCTGAGTTAGTGATAGCTGTTTACCAGTCTGATAGCCTTGAGATAGAAGCTGTTCTTCAGTCTCTCGGTCCCAGCTTTGATGCTCCTGTACTGACCTCGACTTCTGGATGGTAGCTGTGTGAACAGGCAGTGGCTCGGGTGGTTGTTGTCCTTGATGATCTTTTTGGCCTTCCTGTGACATCGGGTGCTGTAGGTGTCATGGAGGGCAGGTCATTTGTGCCCGGTGATGTGTGGTGCACCCTCTGGAGACCTTTGCGGTTGAGGACGGAGCAGTTGCCGTACCAGGCTGTGATACAGTCCGACAGGATGCTCTCGATTGAGCGTGGATGGACCATTTCAGTTTGTCTGTGATGTATACGCAGAGGAATCTAAAACTTTCCACCTTCTCCACTGCAGTCCCTTTGATGTGGATAGTGGGTTGCTCCCTCTGCTGTTTCCTGAAGTCCATTATCATCTCCTTTGTTTTGTTGACGTTGAGTGAGAGGTTGTTTTCCTGACACCACACTCGGAGGGCCCTCACATCCTCCCTGTAGGCCGTCTCGTTGTTGTTGGTAATCACGCCTACCACTGTTGTGTCGTCTGCAAACTTGATGATTGAGTTGAAGGTGTGCTTGGCCATGCAGTCGTGGGTGAACAGGGGGGGCTGAGCACGCACCCTTGTGGGACCCCAACGTTGAGGATCAGCGGAATGGAGATGTTGATTCCTACCTTCACCACCCGAGGGCAAGAAGTCCACGACCCAATTGCACAGGGCGGGGTTGAGACTCAGGGCCTCCAGCTTGATGATGAGCTTGGAGGGTACTATGGTGTTGAATGCTGAGCTGTAGTCAATGAACAGCATTCTTACATGGGTATTCCTCTTGTCCAGATGGGATAGGGCAGTTTGATGTGGATTGCATCGTCTGTGGACCTGTTGCGGCTGTATGCAAACTGAGGTGGGTCTAGGGTGGCCGGTAAGGTGGAGGTGATATGATCCTTGACTAGTCTCTCAAAGCACTTCATGATGACAGAAGTGAGGGCTACGGGGCGGTAGTCATTTAGTTGCCTTCTTGGGTACAGGAACCAACAATGGTGGCCATATTGAAGCATGTGGGGACAGCAGACTGGAACAGGGAGTGATTAAATATGTCCGTAAACACACCAGCCAGCTCTGAGGGCGCGGCTGGGGATGCCGTATGGCCCAGCAACCTTGCGAGGGTTAACACGTTTAAATGTTTTACTCACGTCGGCCACAGAGAAGGAGGGGGGGGCACAGTCCTTGTTAGCGGGCCACGACAGTGGCACTGTGTATTGTTTTCAAAGCGGGCAAAGAAGGTGATTAGCTCAAACAACCATCTCCTAGCAACCTCTGTTTCCTGGGCCCTCCTTATTGACAAGTTGTTTGTCATCTGCCAAGGCGGTAAAAACGTAACCGGTGGTCTTCTGACTGAAATAGTGTCTGTCTGTAAATTTAATTTATTTCTGTCTGTAAATTGCTGTGTGATTATGTCTGAGTACGTGTGCACAACTCTGTCTCACATCTTTTGATTTCTGAGGAGTGGGTCCAACTTTTAAGGAGGGAGGCTATATGTCTGTTTTATAAAGGCAATTTCGTCTCTGAGAGGCTGAAACACCTTTTAAGGAGGGAGGCTATATGTCTGTTTTATAAAGGCTATTTCGTCTCTGAGAGGCTGAAACACATCGGCATGTTGTCCAGATGATAGAGAGAGCTGCCGGTAACTCATCATTGAATGTAAACACGTGTTTATGTCTTCAGAAGGATTTTCACAGTCGTCTTACAATAACTATTCTTTCTCTCTCCTCCGTAAACTTTGTGACAGTTGTCTTTCACAAGATCGTATAGTCACACTCTCAACTTCCCTGTCAAAGCCTTTTATGTGGAAACGATAGACAAAGGACAAATGTACCTACTGCCAGTATACCTTCCAGTGTCCTTTTCAATTGTTTAACACAACGTAGGGAATATGATATACTATGTACCCTTCCTGACAGCTTTATCTGTGTTAGCCCTAATAAAAACCAGCTCCAGCTCACCCCTCTCTACCCTCCTTTAAATGTTTAATGGCCTCTCCTGGGGGCCATCTAGGTTTCCGTGTTCTTGGCTCATCGTGGCCATGCATGCTTCCGTGTTGCTGGTTAAATGATTCAGAGCTACATGATCAAAGTCCTCTGAAGAAGTACTATTTGGTTCATGGGTTGGCACGGTAGACAGGGCACGCTCCCCTCACTCTCCTTCCTGTCTCTATCCATGCAGACTGATGTCCCAAATGGCACCCTATTGACTATATTGTGTCCGATAGGCTCTGGTCAACAGTAGTTCACTAAATACCTAATAGGATGCCCTTTGGGACACAAGATAATTTGATAAGGAACCACAAATGTACCTCTTGGAATGTGGTATCCATCCAGGTGAAGGAAGAGAGGGAGAACAACACCAGCCTTTGAAAAAACCATTAAGAATTGAGATAACGAATGACTGAGAAGGGTTTCGGTGCGGCACGGAAACGTGGATGGTTGAAATGGGAATGTGTTGGTCTATGTATCCGTCATATCTCTGTTCTTAGTGCTGCTGAGTGAAGAGGAGTTTAACACGGGATTTCAACACTGTGTTTGACACACACACGCACACACGCACACACACACACACACACACGCACACATAAACACACACACGCACACAAACACACACACACATGCACACACACACATGCACACACACGCACACACACACACACACACACACAACCTCTGTCCTTGGAAGCTGTTGCATGATGTTCATAAATTACAGATGTAGGATCTTAATTTGGTCACCCTAATGTTGCAGGAAATGCAAACTTGTAGTGTAGTCAAGGTTTAAAAAGGCTTCAGAAGTTTGTTATTTCCACTTTAAAATGTAAGACTTGATTTGCCGTAACAACATTTTTTATCAACCCCTTCAACAGAATACCCATGAATTATAATCCACATAATAATGAACATTTCCTGTGGCTGCAGGATTTTCCTGCTGTAGCAACCTGGGTCAAATTAAGAGCCTACATCTGTAGTAGAGGGAAAAGCCTGTGTTCTCGTGTGGGCCCTCCATGTCAACTACTTTGGTCATAGCCATTTTTTCCACCCAACTTGTTGTTGCATGGTTTCATAAATTAGTGGTGGAAAGCTATGTAGCTGTTTATGTTCTCGTGAGGGACCTTCATGTGTCTCCTTAGTGACTACTTTGGCCATGGAGATGTTTCTCTGATTGTTCTCAAAACGTTTAGGTGAAGTCAGCCTAAGAAGAAGAAAGGACAGGGACAAAGACGGAGCACACAGTGAGTCTGATCTAGTTCTCTGTTGTGACATACTTGCTTTAGTCCCACGGACTCCTTCCACAGAGATATTCTACAACCAGATGAGAAATAAGTTCAACTGTTGTACCCCATAAGAACCCAAACAGATAAACCTGTTTTTCTCCTATGTTTGTAAACCATGTAAATGTAAACAAACATTGTATAGCCTCGAAACATGGATTTAAAACTATACATTTGATATCATGGATGGTCTAGCATCAATTTCTCGACCACCAGACCCATCGTCTCACCACATCCCCCAGTTTATTACCAAAACAGGGGTACATATTTACCTTTGTTTCAATTAAGTCATTCTAGCTTGTACCTTTTACTGCAGTGGGCTAAATCAGAGTCACACAGAGTGTTTCTTGGTAGTCCTTAAACAAATCTATTTTGAAACAAAAAGTATCCACCTCACACACATGTTTATGGGCTTAAAATAAAGAAGACACATGTGCCATGTCAGATATAGAATTTAAATGTATTATATTTTGAGTTTGCATCCCAATATTACACTTTATATACATCACAGAAGAGTGAAATTACAACCAAACCGTTTGACCTAAAGAAACAGTATTTTCAGCGTAACAAATAAAATGTTCATTAATTATGAAAAATATGAATAACATTCCACCCATGAGGCCACTAGTGGGCGCTTTGGTCATTCAACTGCGGAAACTAGAGACAGTTATGAGGTCATACATTTGATCCAGACAGCAAGGGTTAAGTGCTCTCTGGGGGAGGCTGTTCACCTTTCATCACATTCCTCATCTTTCCTCTATCATCATTTTCTTCCTCATCCCTCGTCTCTCCTTTCTCATCCCTCTCTTCCTCATCCCTCATCTCTCCTCTCTCATCCCTCTCTTCCTTACCTCTCCTCTCATTCTTCTCTTCCTCATCTCTCCTCTCTCATCATTTTCTTCCTCATCCCTCATCTCTCCTCTCTCATCCCTCTCTTCCTTATCTCTCCTCTCATTCTTCTCTTCCTCATCCCTCATCTCTCCTCTCTCATCCCTCTCTTCCTTATCTCTCCTCTCAATCTTCTCTTCCTCATCCCTCGTCTCTCCTCTCTCTTCCCTCTCTTCCTTATCTCTCCTCTCAATCTTCTCTTCCTCGTCCCTCATCTCTCCTCTCTCATCCTTTTCTTCCTCATCCCTCGTCTCTCCTCTCTCATCCCTCTCTTTCTTATCTCTCCTCTCATTCTTCTCTTCCTCATCCCTCATCTCTCCTCTCTCATCATTTTCTTCCTCATCTCTCCTCTCTCATCCCTCTCATCCTCATGCCTTTCTTTCCATCCCTCCCTTTATCACCCTCTCTTCCTCATCCCTCATTTCCCTTATCCCTCCCTAATCTCTGCTTCCTCATCCTCCCTTCGTTATTCTCTCTCTCTCATCCTCATGATTTATTCATACAGTACCACCCTTCACATCCACTCAGGTCAGGTCTTCACTCACTGTGTTTACTTCCCTAGGACAGGTCTTCCTCCTTAGACCCATACTGTGTTTACTCTCCTAGGACAGGTCTTCCTCCTTGGACCCCACTCCATAATTGTCTTAGTCCACCTCCTTAGCGTCCCTTGAGTGGCGACCCTCGCCGCTGACCTTGGCCTAGGAACCCTAACAACGGGCCCCACTGGACTGAGGGGCAGCTCCGGACTGAGGGACAGCTCGGGACTGAGGTAGCTCAGGACTGAGGGGTAGCTCGGGACTGAGGGGTAGCTCGGGACTGAGGGGGAGCTCAGGACTGAGAGGAAGCTCAGGACTGAGAGGAAGCTCAGGACTGAGAGGAAGCTCAGGCAGGTTGATGGATCTGGCAGATCCTGGCTGGCTGGTGGTTCTGGCAGATCCTGGCTGACTGGTGGTTCCGACAGATCCTGGCTGACTGGTGGTTCCGACAGATCCTGGCTGACTGGCGGATCCTGGCTGAATGGCGGATCCTGGCAGACTGGCGGTTCCTGGCAGACTGACGGTTCTGGCAGATCCTGGCTGACTGGCAGTTCTGGCAGATCCTGGCTGACTGGCAGTTCTGGCAGATCCTGGCTGACTGGCGGATCCTGGCGACTCTGATGGCGGTGGACAGACGGGAAGCTCCGGCAACGCTGGAGAGGAAGGCTCTGGCAGCGCTGGACTGAGGAGCTCTGGCAGCGCTGGACTGAGGGGCTCTGGCGCCTCTGGAATGAGGGGCTCTGGCGCCTCTGGAATGAGGGGCTCTGGCGCCTCTGGAATGAGGGGCTCTGGCGCCTCTGGAATGAGGGGCTCTGGCGCCTCTGGAATGAGGGGCTCTGGCGCCTCTGGAATGAGGGGCTCTGGCGCCTCTGGAATGAGGAGCTCTGGCGCCTCTGGAATGAGGGGCTCTGGCGCCTCTGGACTGAGGGGCGGGAGCTCTGGCAGCGCCGGACAGGCGGGAGCACCAGTAGGGATGAGACGGAGAGACAGCCTGGTGCGGGGGGCTGCCACCGGAGGGCTGGTGAGTGGAGGTGGTACCGGATAGACCGGACCATGCAGAGGCACTGGAGCTCTTGAGAGCAGGGCTGGCACCAACCGCCCTGGCTGGATCTTCACCCTAGCCCGGCAGATGTGAGGAGCTGAGATGTAGCGTACCAGGCTAAGCACGCGTACAGGGGACACCGTGCATTCCACCGCATAACACGGTGCCTGACCAGTACCACACCCGCCACGGTTAGCACTGCTAGGCGCACTGTAGCGCTGAGCTGGCACAGGACGTGCAAGGCTAGGGAGGTGCACAGGAGGCCTGGTGCGTGAGGCTGGCACCATCTTCACCAGCCGACTAGCACGCACCTCAGGACGAGTATGGAGAGCTGACCCAGGTGTCATCAAATCCCCGATATGCTCCGTCGGGCGAATTCCGTGTCTCATGCACCAACACAGCAACTCCCTCATATCTCTCTCCTCCAATCTCCCCATTAACTCCTTCACAGTCTCTGCTTTGCTCACCTCCAACACCGGCTCTGATTCTGGTCTCCTCCTTGGCTCCTTACGATAAATAAGGGGAGTTGGCTCAGGTCTGACTCCTGACTCTGCCACACTCTCCCTGTGCCCCCCCCCACAAATTTTTGGGGCTGACTCTTGAGCTTCCTTGCCAGCCGTGTTCGCTATGCCAACCTCATTCTCCTGTAACCTTCCGCGCACTGCTCCATCGAATCCCAAGCGGGCTCCAAAACTCTCCCTGGGTCGACCGCCCACCTGTCTATCTCTTCCCAAGTTGTGTAGTCCAGATTCTGCTCCCATGTCCCGAAATCCTGACATCGCTGTTGCTGTTTCTCCTGCTGCACCTGTTGCTTCTCCTGCTGCTGCTCTTGCTGCTGCCTCTGTTTGCCACGCTGCTTGGTCCTATTGGGTTGGGTGATTCTGTAACGTTTTTCTTCTGGTGAAAGAGAGGCGGACCAAAATGCAGCATGGTTATTTTTGTACATCTTTAATAAAGATGAAAATACAACAATCTACAAAAACAAGAAATGTGAAAAACCAAAACAGCCCTATCTGGTGCCACAAACACAGAGACAGGAACAATTACCCACAAAACCCAACACAAAACAGGCTACCTAAATATGGTTCCCAATCAGAGACAATGACTAACACCTGCCTCTGATTGAGAACCATATCAGGCCAAACATAGAAATAGACCAACCAGACGCACAACATAGAATGCCCACCCAGCTCACGTCCTGACCAACACTAAAGCAAGGAAAACACACAAGAACGATGGTCAGAACGTGACACTGTGTTTACTCTCCTAGGACAGGTCTTCCTTCTTAGACCCAGACTGTGTTTACTCTCCTAGAACAGGTCTTCCTCCTTAGACCCAGACTGTGTTTACTCTCCTAGGACAGGTCTTCCTTCTTAGACCCAGACTGTGTTTACTCTCCTAGGACAGGTCTTCCTCCTTAGACCCATACTGTGTTTACTCTCCTAGGACAGGTATTCCTCCTTAGACCCATACTGTGTTGACTCTCCTAGGACAGACCTTCCTCTTTTGCCCCAAACTGCGTTGACTCTCCTAGGACAGGTCTTCCTCTTTAGCCATAGACTGTGTTTACTCTCCTAGGACAGGTGTTCCTCCTTAGACCCAGACTGTGTTTACTCACCTAGAACAGGGTCTTCCTCCTTAGACCCAGACTGTGTTTACTCTCCTAGGACAGGTATTCCTCCTTAGACCCAGACTGTGTTTACTCTCCTAGGACAGGTCTTCCTCCTTAGACCCAGACTGTGTTTACTCTCCTAGGACAGACCTTCCTCTTTAGCCCCAGACTGTGTTGACTCTCCTAGGACAGACCTTCCTCTTTAGCCCCAGACTGTTTTGACTCTCCTAGGACAGACCTTCCTGTTTTGCCCCAAACTGTGTTGACTCTCCTAGGACAGACCTTCCTCTTTAGCCCCAGACTGTGTTTACTCTACTAGGACAGACCTTCCTGTTTTGCCCCAAACTGTGTTGACTCTCCTAGGACAGGTCTTCCTCTTTAGCCCCAGAATGTGTTTTCTTTCTTGGGACAGACCTTCCTTCTTAGCCCCAAACTGCCTCTCAAATGGCACCCTATTCCCTTTTTAGTGCTCTACTTTTGATCGGGGTCTGTAGGGAATAGGGTGCCATTTGGGATGAATGGTACCCTCCTCTCCTCTCATCTCCTCTCCTCTCCTCTCCTCTCCTCTCCTCTCCTCTCCTCTCCTCTCCTCTCCTCTCCTCTCCTCTCCTCTCCTCTACACAGCAATATGCTCATCTTCAAAGGGCCTGTAATGATGCAGCTCTGGAAGCATAGGACGATACTCAGATCTGTGTTTGTGTGTGTGTGTGTGTGTGTGTGTGTTCGTATGTGTGTGTGTGTGTGTGTTCGTATGTGTGTGTGTGTGTGTATATGCGTATGCGTATGCGTGCGCGTGCGTGTGCGTGTGCGTGTGTGTGTGTGTGTGTGTGTGTGTGTGTATGTGTGGAGCTGAAGCCTAAATCAACCACCGTCAACAGCGTGACGTGGCTGAACCACTGTGCATGCCAGAACCAACATTACCTAACAGACCTCACTGTGAGATGACCAGAACCAACATTACTAATCAGACCTGACTGTGAGATTATCAGAACCAACATTACTAATCAGACCTGACTGTGAGATTATCAGAACCAACATTACTAATCAGACCTGACTGTGAGATTATCAGAACCAACATTACTAATCAGACCTGACTGTGAGATGACCAGAACCAGCATTACTAATCAGACCTGACTGTGAGATGACCAGAACCAACATTACTAATCAGACCTGACTGTGAGATGAGTGATATAATGTGCTCAACTCTATCCTCTATCCTCTATCCTCTATCCTCTTCCCTCTATCCTCTACCCTCTATCCTCTACCCTCTACCCTCTATCCTCTACCCTCTATCCTCTACCCTCTATCCTCTACCCTCTACCCTCTATCATCTACCCTCTATCCTCTATCCTCTACCCTCTATCCTCTACCCTCTATCCTCTACACTCTATCCTCTACCCTCTATCCTCTATCCTCTATCCTCTATCCTCTACCCTCTATCCTCTATCCTCTATTCTCTACCCTCTATCCTCTACCCTCTATCCTCTATCCTCTATCCTCTACCCTCTATCCTCTATCCTCTATCCTCTACCCTCTACCCTCTATCCTCTACCCTCTATCCTCTATCCTCTACCCTCTACCCTCTACCCTCTATCCTCTATCCTCTACCCTCTATCCTCTATCCTCTACCCTCTATCCTCTATCCTCTACCCTCTATCCTCTATCCTCTATCCTCTACCCTCTATCCTCTATCCTCTATCCTCTATCCTCTACCCTCTACCCTCTATCCTCTATTCTCTATCCTCTATCCTCTATCCTCTATCCTCTATCCTCTACCCTCTATCCTCTACCCTCTATCCTCTATCCTCTATCCTCTATCCTCTATCCTCTTCCATTGACATCAATCAAAGTTCCCATTGGGCACACACTGGTTGAATAAAATTAGTTTCCACATAATTTCAATGTGGATCTTCTCCGTTTAACTCTGTTGCAGATAAGCATGCCCCATATAAGACCCCCATCCCTACTGTCTGAATGGTCACACCCCCATCCTAGTGCCAGCATGCTCTCACCTGCCCAGACCTACCTGCTCACACCCCCATCCCTACTGTCTGAATGGTCACACCCCTATCCCTACTGTCTGAATGGTCACACCCCCATTCTAGTGCCAGCATGCTCTCACCTGCCCAGACCTACTTGCTCACACCCCCATCCCTACTGTCTGAATGGTCACACCCCTTATCCCTACTGTCTGAATGGTCACACCCCCATCCCTACTGTCTGAATGGTCACACCCCTTATCCCTACTGTCTGAATGGTCACACCCCTTATCCCTACTGTCTGAATGGTCACACCCCTTATCCCTACTGTCTGAATTGTCACACCCCTTATCCCTACTGTCTGAATGGTCACACCCCTTATCCCTACTGTCTGAATGGCCACACCCCTTATCCCTACTGTCTGAATGGTCACACCCCCATCCCTACTGTCTGAATGGTCACACCCCCATCCCTACTGTCTGAATGGCCACACCCCTTATCCCTACTGTCTGAATTGTCACACCCCTTATCCCTACTGTCTGAATGGCCACACCCCTTATCCCTACTGTCTGAATGGTCACACCCCCATCCCTACTGTCTGAATGGTCACACCCCCATCCCTACTGTCTGAATGGTCACACCCCCATCCCTACTGTCTGAATGTTCACACCCCCATCCCTACTGTCTGAATGGTCACACCCCCATCCCTACTGTCTGAATGGTCACACCCCCATCCCTACGGTCTGAATGGTCACACCCCCATCCCTACTGTCTGAATGGTCACACCCCCATCCCTACTGTCTGAATGGTCACACCCCCATCCCTACTGTCTGAATGGTCACACTCCCATCCCTACTGTCTGAATGGTCACACCCCCATCCCTACTGTCTGAATGGTCACACCCCTTATCCCTACTGTCTGAATGGTCACACCCCTTATCCCTACTGTCTGAATTGTCACACCCCCATCCCTACTGTCTGAATGGTCACACCCCTTATCCCTACTGTCTGAATTGTCACACCCCCATCCCTACTGTCTGAATGGCCACACCCCCATCCCTACTGTCTGAATGGTCACACCCCTTATCCCTACTGTCTGAATGGTCACACCCCCATCCCTACTGTCTGAATGGTCACACCCCTTATCCCTACTGTCTGAATGGTCACACCCCTTATCCCTACTGTCTGAATGGTCACACCCCCATCCCTACTGTCTGAATGTTCACACCCCCATCCCTACTGTCTGAATGGTCACACCCCCATCCCTACTGTCTGAATGGTCACACCCCCATCCCTACTGTCTGAATGGCCACACCCCTTATCCCTACTGTCTGAATGGCCACACCCCTTATCCCTACTGTCTGAATGGTCACACCCCCATCCCTACTGTCTGAATGGTCACACCCCCATCCCTACTGTCTGAATGGTCACACCCCCATCCCTACTGTCTGAATGGCCACACCCCTTATCCCTACTGTCTGAATGGTCACACCCCCATCCCTACTGTCTGAATGGTCACACCCCCATCCCTACTGTCTGAATGGTCACACCCCCATCCCTACTGTCTGAATGGTCACACCCCTATCCCTACTGTCTGAATGGTCTATCCTCTACCCTCTATCCTCTATCCTCTACCCTCTATCCTCTATCCTCTATCCTCTTCCATTGACATCAATCAAAGTTCCCATTGGGCACACACTGGTTGAATAAAATTAGTTTCCACGTAATTTCAATGTGGATCTTCTCCGTTTAACTCTGTTGCAGATAAGCATGCCCCATATAAGACCCCCATCCCTACTGTCTGAATGGTCACACCCCCATCCTAGTGCCAGCATGCTCTCACCTGCCCAGACCTACCTGCTCACACCCCCATCCCTACTGTCTGAATGGTCACACCCCCATCCCTACTGTCTGAATGGTAACACCCCCATCCTAGTGCCAGCATGCTCTCACCTGCCCAGACCTACTTGCTCACACCCCCATCCCTACTGTCTGAATGGTCACACCCCTTATCCCTACTGTCTGAATGGTCACACTCCCATCCCTACTGTCTGAATGGTCACACCCCCATCCCTACTGTCTGAATGGTCACACCCCCATCCCTACTGTCTGAATGGTCACACCCCCATCCCTACTGTCTGAATGGTCACACCCCCATCCCTACTGTCTGAATGGTCACACCCCTATCCCTACTGTCTGAATGGTCTATCCTCTACCCTCTATCCTCTATCCTCTACCCTCTATCCTCTATCCTCTATCCTCTTCCATTGACATCAATCAAAGTTCCCATTGGGCACACACTGGTTGAATAAAATTAGTTTCCACGTAATTTCAATGTGGATCTTCTCCGTTTAACTCTGTTGCAGATAAGCATGCCCCATATAAGACCCCCATCCCTACTGTCTGAATGGTCACACCCCCATCCTAGTGCCAGCATGCTCTCACCTGCCCAGACCTACCTGCTCACACCCCCATCCCTACTGTCTGAATGGTCACACCCCCATCCCTACTGTCTGAATGGTAACACCCCCATCCTAGTGCCAGCATGCTCTCACCTGCCCAGACCTACTTGCTCACACCCCCATCCCTACTGTCTGAATGGTCACACCCCTTATCCCTACTGTCTGAATGGTCACACTCCCATCCCTACTGTCTGAATGGTCACACCCCCATCCCTACTGTCTGAATGGTCACACCCCCATCCCTACTGTCTGAATGGTCACACCCCCATCCCTACTGTCTGAATGGTCACACCCCCATCCCTACTGTCTGAATGGTCACACCCCTATCCCTACTGTCTGAATGGTCTATCCTCTACCCTCTATCCTCTATCCTCTACCCTCTATCCTCTATCCTCTATCCTCTTCCATTGACATCAATCAAAGTTCCCATTGGGCACACACTGGTTGAATAAAATTAGTTTCCACGTAATTTCAATGTGGATCTTCTCCGTTTAACTCTGTTGCAGATAAGCATGCCCCATATAAGACCCCCATCCCTACTGTCTGAATGGTCACACCCCCATCCTAGTGCCAGCATGCTCTCACCTGCCCAGACCTACCTGCTCACACCCCCATCCCTACTGTCTGAATGGTCACACCCCCATCCCTACTGTCTGAATGGTAACACCCCCATCCTAGTGCCAGCATGCTCTCACCTGCCCAGACCTACTTGCTCACACCCCCATCCCTACTGTCTGAATGGTCACACCCCTTATCCCTACTGTCTGAATGGTCACACTCCCATCCCTACTGTCTGAATGGTCACACCCCCATCCCTACTGTCTGAATGGTCACACCCCCATCCCTACTGTCTGAATGGTCACACCCCCATCCCTACTGTCTGAATGGCCACACCCCTTATCCCTACTGTCTGAATGGCCACACCCCTTATCCCTACTGTCTGAATTGTCACACCCCTTATCCCTACTGTCTGAATGGTCACACCCCCATCCCTACTGTCTGAATGGCCACACCCCTTATCCCTACTGTCTGAATGGCCACACCCCTTATCCCTACTGTCTGAATGGTCACACCCCCATCCCTACTGTCTGAATGGTCACACCCCCATCCCTACTGTCTGAATGGTCACACCCCTTATCCCTACTGTCTGAATGGCCACACCCCTTATCCCTACTGTCTGAATTGTCACACCCCTTATCCCTACTGTCTGAATGGTCACACCCCCATCCCTACTGTCTGAATGGCCACACCCCTTATCCCTACTGTCTGAATGGCCACACCCCTTATCCCTACTGTCTGAATGGTCACACCCCCATCTCTACTGTCTGAATGGTCACACCCCCATCCCTACTGTCTGAATGGTCACACCCCCATCCCTACTGTCTGAATGGTCACACCCCCATCCCTACTGTCTGGTGAACGGGAGAGGGGAGGATATGAGAGGAGTGGAGAGGGGAGGATATGAGAGGTGGAGAGGGGAGGATATGAGAGGTGGAGAGGGGAGGATATGAGAGGTGGAGAGGGGAGGATAGGAGAGGAGTGGAGAGGGGAGGATATGAGAGGTGGAGAGGGGAGGATATGAGAGGTGGAGAGAGGAGGATATGAGAGGTAGAGAGGGGAGGATATGAGAGGTGGAGAGGGGAGGATATGATAGGTGGAGAGGGGAGGATATGAGAGGGAGAGGGGAGGATATGAGAGGAGTGGAGAGGGGAGGATATGAGAGGTGGAGATGGGAGGATATGAGAGGTGGAGAGGGGAGGATATGAGAGGTGGAGAGGGGAGGATGTGAGAGGTGGAGAGGGGAGGATATGAGAGGAGTGGAGAGGGGAGGATATGAGAGGTGGAGAGGGGAGGATATGAGAGGTGGAGAGGGGAGGACAGGAGAGGAGTGGAGAGGGGAGGATATGAGAGGTGGAGAGGGGAGGATATGAGAGGTGGAGAGGGGAGGATATGAGAGGTGTGGAGAGGGGAGGATATGAGAGGTAGAGAGGGGAGGATATGAGAGGTAGAGAGGGGAGGAAATGAGAGGTGGAGAGGGGAGGAAATGAGAGGTGGAGAGGGGAGGATATGAGAGGTGGAGAGGGGAGGATATGAGAGGAGTGGAGAGGGGAGGATATGAGAGGTGGAGAGGGGAGGATATGAGAGGAGTGGAGAGGGGAGGATATGAGAGGAGTGGAGAGGGGAGGATATGAGAGGTAGAGAGGGGAGGATATGAGAGGAGTGGAGAGGGGAGGATATGAGAGGTGGAGAGGGGAGGATATGAGAGGAGTGGAGAGGGGAGGATATGAGAGGTAGAGAGGGGAGGATATGAGAGGTGGAGAGGGGAGGAAATGAGAGGTGGAGAGGGGAGGATATGAGAGGTGGAGAGGGGAGGATAGGAGGGGAGTGGAGAGCAGTGGAGAGGGGAGGATAGGAGGGGAGTGGAGAGCAGTGGAGAGGTGAACTATGACATCCATGTTAGGAATGTGCTGTCTCGTAAATCTGGCCCCTAATATGAGAAGGTTAAGAACTAACAGAAGAGCTAGTAGAACAAGGTAGGTCTTGAAAAGTTTAACAGATTAGTGGTTAAGGTTCATCAGATTGCATTACATGGTCATTGGGTCAAATGTTCCCTGTGAGCTTGGCAGGATTACACTGCTGCTGTGTCATTGCACCAAATACCCCGTGTGTGAATGAGAGCATCCTGTATGTTAATTAAATCCAGCTGGGCTCGCTAGCATCCTGTCAAGGAATGATTTGGAGAGAGGATCAGGGAGGAGGATTGAGTAGGAGGGAGGATCAGGGAGGATCAAGGAGGAGTGGGGAGTATCACGGAGAATCAGGGAGAAGCAGGGAGGATCAGGGATGACAAGGGAGGATCAGGGAGGACGAGGGAGGAGGGAACAGGGGGGAGGATCAGAGAAGAGGGGGGAGGATCAGGGAGGACGAGGGAGGAGGGAACAGGGGGGAGGATCAGGGAAGAGGAGGGAGGATCAAGGAGGACGGAGGAAGACGTGGGAGGATCAGGGAGATCGAGGGAGGATGAGGGAAGAGGAGGGAGGATCAGGAAGAAGCAGCTAGGAGGATGGAAGAGGGGTAAGGATCAGGGAGCATGAGGGAGGACCAGGAAGGAGGGAGGGATGATCGGGGAGGATGAGGATCAGGGAGGAATAGGGAGGAGCAGGTAGGATCAGAGAGAAGCAACCAACCCTCTTCCTCCTCTCTCCTTTCCCCTGATCGTCCCTACTCCTCCCTGCTCCTTCCTCTTCCTCTTCTCTCCTTTCCACTGATCTTCCCTACTCCTCCCTGCCCCTCCCTCTTCCTCCTCTCTACTTTCCCCTGATCATCCCTACTCCTCCCTGCTCCTCCCTCTTCCTCCTCTCTCCTTTCCCCTGATCGTCCCTATTCTTCCCTGCTCCTCCCTCTTCCTCCTCTCTTCTGATCGTCCCTACTCCTCCCTGCTCCTCCCTGCTCCTCCTCTTTCCTTTCCCCTGCTCCTCCCTCTTCCTCCTCTCTCCTTTCCCCTGATCGTCCCTACTCCTCCCTGCTCCTCCCTCTTCCTCCTCTCTCCTGATCGTCCCTACTCCTCCCTGCTCCTCCCTACTCCTCCTCTCTCCTTTCCCCCCTCACCTCCTCTTTCCCCTCTTGTCTCAACACAAGGGAACTGCTCTGGATTTTCCTTTCGCGGCTCACTAGGCCTGCCTTACACCGTGAGATTATCCACAACTTGAAACATTGTGAATTAAGGAAACATTCAGTTATCGTTATTCCCAAGAAACTCAAATTTCAAACTATCTCTGATGCTGTCAAGTCATCATATGTTTTTTTATGTAAATTAGGCTTGAGAAAAGCGGCACCTTTTCCACTCTCTCTACATCTAAATGTGTTCATAAATCAGTGTACAGTTTGACAAAATGCTCATTAGAAGACAGGGCATCACTCACAAAGTTTCCCCCGTGAATTCGAGCTATCAACTTTTATGAATAGTGGGTTTTGAGAGACTGAAACCGTCCATGTTTTTCCTTATTTTTTTTGCCGGTTTGATTCTTAAGTTCAATACGCAGCGAGAGTTAATACAATTATCCCCAGCCGTGACCCAGTTAGGCGCTGCGCTGCCAGCCATCACGTTGCCGAACTGATGGATGTGTGAAAGGTTGTGTTTTTCAGGCAGGAGGTTCACATTTAACTGTGTTTCTAGTTGCCATGGGAGCAGGGAGCTTGTTTCTTTCCTCTTGGATTGTAGAATAGAACTAACTTGCCCTTCATTCCACGTGGCAAAAAAACTGTTTGAATCAACGTTGACGATGTTGAACAGACATGGAAAACGGAGTGGATTTTCGTAAGGGCGTTTCGTCTTTTGCCCTAAATCCAATGGCATGGTGAAATGTTTTGTTGATTTCACGTTGAATTCACGTGACTCAAAACTAGAAGTTGAACTGATGTTTGTGTCCAGTGGGATATCCTCTCCTCTCTCCTCTGCTCTGCTCCCCTCCTCCTCTTCCCCTCTCTTCTCCTCTCCCCTCTGTTCTCCTCCTCTCCTCTCCTCTCCCCTCTGCTCCCCTGCTCTCCACTCCTCGAATCGACTCAACTCTCTACCACCCTCCTCTCCTCCTCTCCTCCCCCTCCTCTCTCCTCCCCTCTCCTCTCCTCCTACCATATGCCTTAGTAATACTATATGCCTTAGTAATACTATATACCTTAGTAATACTATATGCCTTAGTAATACTATGTGCCTTAGTAATACTATGTGCCTTAGTAATACTATGTGCCTTAGTAATACTATATGCCTTAGTAATACTATATGCCTTAGTAATACTATATGCCTTAGTAATACTATGTGCCTTAGTAATACTATGTGCCTTAGTAATACTATGTGCCTTAGTAATACTATATGCCTTAGTAATACTATATGCCTTAGTAATACTATATGCCTTAGTAATACTATATGCCTTAATGCTTTAGTAATACTATGTACCTTAGTAATACTATATGCCTTAGTAAAACTATATGCTTTAGTAATACTATATGCCTTAGTAATACTATATGCCTTAGTAATACTATATGCTTGAGTAATACTATATGCCTTAGTAATACTATATGCTTTAGTAATACTATATGCCTTAGTAATACTATATGCCTTAATGCTTTAGTAATACTATATGCCTTAGTAATACTATATACCTTAGTAATACTATATGCCTTAGTAATACTATATTTCTTAGTAATAATATATGCCTTAGTAATACTATATGCCTTAATGCTTTAGTAATACTATATACCTTAGTAATACTATATTCCTTAGTAATACTATATGCCTTAGTAATACTATATGCTTGAGTAATACTATATGCCTTAGTAATACTATATGCCTTAGTAATACTATATGCCTTAATGCTTTAGTAATACTATATGCTTGAGTAATACTATATGCCTTAGTAATACTATATGCCTTAGTAATACTATATTTCTTAGTAATAATATATTCCTTAGTAATACTATATGCCTTAATGCTTTAGTAATACTATATACCTTAGTAATACTATATTCCTTAGTAATACTATATGCCTTAGTAATACTATATGCCTTAGTAATACTATATGCTTGAGTAATACTATATGCCTCAGTAATACTATATGCCTTAGTAATACTATATGCCTTAATGCTTTAGTAATACTATATGCCTTAGTAATACTGTATGCCCTAGTAATACTATATGCTTTAGTAATACTATATACCTTAGTAATACTATATGCATTAGTAATACTATATGCCTTAGTAATACTATATGCTTGAGGAATACTATTTACCTTAGTAATACTATATGCCTTAATGCTTTAGTGATACGATATGTCTTAGTAATACTATATACCTTAGTAATACTATATGCCTTAGTAATACTATATGCTTTAGTAATACTATATGCCTTAATGCTTTAGTAATACTATATGCCTTAGTAATACTATATGCCTTAATGCTTTAGTAATACTATATACCTTAGTAATACTATATGCATTAGTAATACTATATCCATTAGTAATACTATATGCCTTTGTAATACTATATGCTTGAGTAATACTATATGGCTTAGTAATACTATATGCCTTAGTAATACTATATGCCTTAATGCTTTAGTAATATTATATGCTTTAGTAATACTATATGCCTTAGTAATACTATATGCCTTAGTAATACTATATGCTTTAGTAATACTATATGCTTTAGTAATACTATATGCTTTAGTAATACTATATGCTTTAGTAATACTATATCCCTTAGTAATACTATATGCATTATTCCACCAACAGGACGCATGACAAAACAACATGAGTATTGTCCCTACAGGAAGACGAGGAAAACAAGGAGACCTTTCCAGCTAAGTGATCAAGCTTATATCGGAGCAGCCAGTCCATTCAATTCATTCAGGACCTGTCTGCTAACCTGAGGGGGAAAAAGAACGCATGCAAACCATTCCGATCAGACATTCACTAGAGGAAAAAGGAATCAAGTCTCAACTCCGATTCCCGGCAGTGCTGTGGGCAACGAAGTGAACACAGAGAACGAAGTTCACAAGCGCCGATGACGCGCTGAACAGGCTGTTGGAAACCTTTCCAGTTGAAAGAGAGCCCAGTTTTATCATAATTTCAGACAATATTCTTTCCACCTCCTCAGAGTACAATTTAGACTCTATTGTCCCCAAGTAACTGTTTGTTCCTAGGAAGTAATGATACAATTAGCCAATGCCAATGAAATACATGGACACTGAAAAGACAATATAACAGAGGAAATATAGCCTGTCAATAATTGTAAATAATTGTTCTATGGATGTGTCACGCCATGATCTGTTTCACTTGTCTTTGGGATTGTCTCCACCCCCTCCAGCTGTCGCCCATCTTCCCCATTATCCCCTGTGTGTTTATATTTGCGTTCTCTGTTTGTCTGTTGCCAGTTCGTTTTGTTCGTAAAACCTACCAGCTTTTGTTCTCCTGCTCCTGCCTGTTTCTCTGCTCCTGTTTTCTATTCCATCCTGGATTTGACCGTTGTGCCTGCCCTGACCCCGAGACTGCCTGCCCTGACCCTGACCCTGACCCCGAGACTGCCTGCCCTGACCCTGACCCTGATCCTGACCCTGACCCTGAGACTGCCTGCCCTGACCCCGAGACTGCCTGTCCTGACCCTGACCCTGAGACTGAGCAGGACAGAGCAGGACAGAGTGGAGCAGAGCAGAGCTGAACAGAATAGAGCAGAACAGAGCAGAGCAGAGCAGAACAGAGTAGAGTAGAGCAGAGCAGAACAGAGTAGAGCAGAACAGAGTAGAGTAGAGCAGATCAGAACAGAGTAGAGCAGAGCAGAGCAGAGCAGAGCAGAACAGAGCAGAGTAGAGCAGAGCAGAACAGAGTAGAGCAGAGCAGAGCAGAGCAGAGCAGAACAGAACAGAGCAGAACAGAGCAGAGCAGAACAGAGTAGAGTAGAGCAGAACAGAGTAGAGCAGAGCAGAACAGAGTAGAGCAGAGCAGAACAGAGTAGAGCAGAACAGAGTAGAGCAGAGTAGAGCAGAGCAGAGTAGAACAGAACAGAGCAGGACAGAGTATAGAGCAAAACAGAGAGGAGTAGAACAGAGCAGAACAGAGCAGAGCAGGACAGAGCAGAACAGAGTAGAGTAGAGCAGAACAGAGCAGGACAGAGTATAGAGCAAAACAGAGAGGAGTAGAACAGAGCAGAACAGAGCAGAGCAGGACAGAGCAGAACAGGAAAGAGACGTGTGTATCGTAGCCTGAGGTGATATCCTTAACTTGACATGTTTGGTCAAGTTGAATCGGACAATCAGGTTACCTCACATGATGAGAGATGACAGGACAATCATCCTTGCTCTCACACAGTCTCTGCCTGGCTCACTGACTCCAGATGGCTCTGAGACCTCCAGGTTGCCTGTCCCAAATGGCATCCTATTCTCTGTGGGCCTTGATCAAAAAGAAGTGCACTATATAGGGAATAGGGTTCCACTTGGAACGTCCTCACTTCCAGGAACTCTTAACTAACTAACCTTGTTACTAATTGTCCTCCTCTAGCGATGTTTGACACAGCATTAATTAACCTTTTACTGCAGTGGGTTAAATCAGGGTCACAAAGAGTGTTTCTTTCTGAAACAAAATCTACTTTGAAACAGAAGTATTACACCTCACATATTGTTATGGGCTTTAAAAACAGAAGACGCCTTTACCATGTCAGATATGGAGTTGAAATGTATTACATTTTGAGTTTACATCCCAATATTACACTTTATATACATCATAGAAGACTGAAATATAACAAAATTGTTTGACATAGAAACATTGAACTTTCGGTGTAATAATATATATATTTTTTTGATTAATTAGGAAACTATGATTAACAATCCACCCATGAGGCCACCAGGTAATTTGACAGCAGGATAGGGCTCCACATGACATTACATGCAGCGCTGACATCTGCAGTCGGTGTAGCGTGGAGCTTCAAACCGGCTGATCTGCGTTGTCATGGTCCTCCGGGCTTCATAGGTTGATGTAGGAACTGTACGAGACATGCCTCACGTCTCTGTGGGGTCGTGGCTCATGGCGGCTGCACGCTGACGTGCCGTGACGTGGCAGTATTTTGACACTAGCGCCTGGGTTAACACAGCTCACAGAGACTAGAGGGACATGGCAGTATTAACTACCACCTGGGTTAACACAGCTCACAGAGACTCTAGGGACGTGGCAGTATTTACTATCCGGTGTCATCGGATGGGGCCACAGTGTCTCCTGACCCCTCCTGTCTCAGCCTCCAGTATTTATGCTGCAGTAGTTTATGTGTCGGGGGGCTAGGGGCAGTTTGTTATATCTGGAGTACTTCTCCTGTCCAATTCGGTGTCCTGTGTGAATTTAAGTGTGCTCTCTCTAATTCTCTCTTTCTCTCTTTCTTTCTCTCTCTCAGAGGACCTAAGCTCTAGGACCATGCCCCAGGACTACCTGACATGATGACTCCTTGCTGTCCTCAGTCCACCTGGCCGTGCTGCAGCTCCAGTTTCAACTGTTCTAACTGTGATTACTATTATTAGACCATGCTGGTCATCTATGAACATTTGAACATCTTGGCCATGTTCTGTTATAATCTCCACCCGGCACAGCCAGAAGAGGACTGGCCACCCCTCATAGCCTGGTTCCTCTCTAGGTTTCTTCCTAGGTTTTGGCCTTTCTAGGGAGTTTTTCCTAGCCACCGTGCTTCTACACCTGCATTGCTTGCTGTTTGGGGTTTTAGGCTGGGTTTCTGTAGAACACATTGAGATATCAGCTGATGAGCGAAGGGCTATATAAATAAATTTGATTTGATTTGATTAGACTTCCACCTGGGTTAACACAGCTCACAGAGACTAGAGGGACATGGTAGTATTAACTACCACCTGGGTTAACACATCTCACAGAGACTAGAGGGACATGGTAGTATTACCTACCACCTGGGTTAACACAGCTCACAGAGACTAGAGGGACATGGCAGTATTAACTACCACCTGGGTTAACACAGCTCACAGAGACTAGAGGGACATGGCAGTATTAACTACCACCTGGGTTAACACAGCTCACAGAGACCAGAGGGACATGGCAGTATTAACTACCACCTGGGTTAACACAGCTCACAGAGACTAGAGGGACATGGCAGTATTAACTACCACCTGAGTTAACACAGCTCACAGAGACTAGAGGGACATGGTAGTATTAACTACCACCTGGGTTAACACAGCTCACAGAGACTAGAGGGACATGGTAGTATTACCTACCACCTGGGTTAACACAGCTCACAGAGACTAGAGGGACATGGCAGTATTTACAACCACCTGGGTTAACACAGCTCACAGAGACTAGAGGGACATGGCAGCATTAACTACCACCTGGGTTAACACAGCTCACAGAGACTAGAGGGACATGGCAGTATTAACTACCACCTGGGTTAACACAGCTCACAGAGACTAGAGGGACATGGCAGTATTAACTACCACCTGGGTTAACACAGCTCACAGAGACTAGAGGGACATGGCAGTATTAACTACCACCTGGGTTAACACAGCTCACAGAGACTAGAGGGACATGGTAGTATTAACTACCACCTGGGTTAACACAGCTCACAGAGACTAGAGGGACATGGCAGTATTTACAACCACCTGGGTTAACACAGCTCACAGAGACTAGAGGGACATGGCAGTATTAACTACCACCTGGGTTAACACAGCTCACAGAGACTAGAGGGACATGGTAGGATTAACTACCACCTGGGTTAACACAGCTCACAGAGACTAGAGGGACATGGCAGTATTAACTACCACCTGGGTTAACACATCTCAGAGAGACCAGAGGGACATGGCAGTATTAACTATCACCTGGGTTAACACAGCTCACAGAGACCAGAGGGACATGGCAGTATTAACTACCACCTGGGTTAACACAGCTCACAGAGACTAGAGGGACATGGCAGTATTAACTACCACCTGGGTTAACACAGCTCACAGAGACTAGAGGGACATGGCAGTATTAACTACCACCTGGGTTAACACAGCTCACAGAGACTAGAGGGACATGGCAGTATTAACTACCACCTGGGTTAACACAGCTCACAGAGACTAGAGGGACATGGCAGTATTAACTACCACCTGGGTTAACACAGCTCACAGAGACTAGAGGGACATGGCAGTATTAACTACCACCTGGGTTAACACAGCTCACAGAGACCAGAGGGACATGGCAGTATTAACTACCACCTGAGTTAACACAGCTCACAGAGACCAGAGGGACATGGCAGTATTAACTACCACCTGAGTTAACACAGCTCACAGAGACCAGAGGGACATGGCAGTATTAACTACCACCTGAGTTAACACAGCTCACAGAGACCAGAGGGACATGGCAGTATTAACTACCACCTGAGTTAACACAGCTCACAGAGACTAGAGGGGCATGGCAGTATTAACTACCACCTGGGTTAACACAGCTCACAGAGACTAGAGGGACATGGCAGTATTAACTACCACCTGGGTTAACACAGCTCACAGAGACTAGAGGGACATGGCAGTATTAACTACCACCTGGGTTAACACAGCTCACAGAGACTAGAGGGACATGGCAGTATTAACTACCACCTGGGTTAACACAGCTCACAGAGACCAGAGGGACATGGCAGTATTAACTACCACCTGGGTTAACACAGCTCACAGAGACTAGAGGGACATGGCAGTATTAACTACCACCTGGGTTAACACAGCTCACAGAGACTAGAGGGACATGGCAGTATTTACAACCACCTGGGTTAACACAGCTCACAGAGACTAGAGGGACATGGCAGTATTAACTACCACCTGAGTTAACACAGCTCACAGAGACTAGAGGGACATGGCAGTATTAACTACCACCTGGTTTAACACAGCTCACAGAGACTAGAGGGACATGGCAGTATTAACTACCACCTGGGTTAACACAGCTCACAGAGACTAGAGGGACATGGCAGTATTAACTACCACCTGGGTTAACACAGCTCACAGAGACTAGAGGGACATGGCAGTATTAACTACCACCTGGGTTAACACAGCTCACAGAGACTAGAGGGACATGGCAGTATTAACTACCACCTGGGTTAACACAGCTCACAGAGACCAGAGGGACATGGCAGTATTAACTACCACCTGAGTTAACACAGCTCACAGAGACCAGAGGGACATGGCAGTATTAACTACCACCTGAGTTAACACAGCTCACAGAGACCAGAGGGACATGGCAGTATTAACTACCACCTGAGTTAACACAGCTCACAGAGACCAGAGGGACATGGCAGTATTAACTACCACCTGAGTTAACACAGCTCACAGAGACTAGAGGGGCATGGCAGTATTAACTACCACCTGGGTTAACACAGCTCACAGAGACTAGAGGGACATGGCAGTATTAACTACCACCTGGGTTAACACAGCTCACAGAGACTAGAGGGACATGGCAGTATTAACTACCACCTGGGTTAACACAGCTCACAGAGACTAGAGGGACATGGCAGTATTAACTACCACCTGGGTTAACACAGCTCACAGAGACCAGAGGGACATGGCAGTATTAACTACCACCTGGGTTAACACAGCTCACAGAGACTAGAGGGACATGGCAGTATTAACTACCACCTGGGTTAACACAGCTCACAGAGACTAGAGGGACATGGCAGTATTTACAACCACCTGGGTTAACACAGCTCACAGAGACTAGAGGGACATGGCAGTATTAACTACCACCTGAGTTAACACAGCTCACAGAGACTAGAGGGACATGGCAGTATTAACTACCACCTGGTTTAACACAGCTCACAGAGACTAGAGGGACATGGCAGTATTAACTACCACCTGGGTTAACACAGCTCACAGAGACTAGAGGGACATGGCAGTATTAACTACCACCTGGGTTAACACAGCTCACAGAGACTAGAGGGACATGGCAGTATTAACTACCACCTGGGTTAACACAGCTCACAGAGACTAGAGGGACATGGCAGTATTAACTACCACCTGGGTTAACACAGCTCACAGGGATTCTATGGATAAAACGGTTAGGCGGAGATGAAGTTAATTTACAGAATCAGATATATTAGTTGCCATCAACTTAATATGAATGGAAAGAGTTAATTGATGCTCAAATATGAATTGACTCTTTATTTAATCAGGAAAAATCCTTGAGGTTAAAAAAGTAACCTGAAAGTGGTGAATCGTCTCCTCTCTTGTCTCCTTCTCCTGCCTCCACCTCTCCTCTCCCTAGGTGCCAGTCAGGTATCTCCCTAGGTGCCAATCAGGTATCTCCCTAGGTGCCAATCAGGTATCTCCCTAGGTGCCAGTCAGGTATCTCCCTAGGTGCCAGTCAGGTATCTCCCTAGGTGCCAGTCAGGTATCTCCCTAGGTGCCAATCAGGTATCTCCCTAGGTGCCAATCAGGTATCTCCCTAGCTGCCAATCAGGTATCTCCCTAGGTGCCAATCAGGTATCTCCCTAGGTGCCAGTCAGGTATCTCCCTAGGTGCCAATCAGGTATCTCCCTAGGTGCCAATCAGGTATCTCCCTAGGTGCCAATCAGGTATCTCCCTAGGTGCCAGTCAGGTATCTCCCTAGGTGCCAGTCAGGTATCTCCCTAGGTGCCAGTCAGGTATATCCCTAGGTGCCAGTCAGGTATCTCCCTAGGTGCCAGTCAGGTATCTCCCTAGGTGCCAGTCAGGTATCTCCCTAGGTGCCAATCAGGTATCTCCCTAGGTGCCAATCACGTATCTTCCTAGGTGCCAATCAGGTATCTCCCTAGGTGCCAATCAGGTATCTCCCTAGGTGCCAGTCAGGTATCTCCCTAGGTGCCAGTCAGGTATCTCCCTAGGTGCCAGTCAGGTATCTCCCTAGGTGCCAGTCAGGTATATCCCTAGGTGCCAGTCAGGTATCTCCCTAGATGCCAGTCAGGTATCTCCCTAGGTGCCAATCAGGTATCTCCCTAGGTGCCAGTCAGGTATCTCCCTAGGTGCCAGTCAGGTATCTCCCTAGGTGCCAATCAGGTATCTCCCTAGGTGCCAATCACGTATCTTCCTAGGTGCCAATCAGGTATCTCCCTAGGTGCCAATCACGTATCTTCCTAGGTGCCAATCAGGTATCTCCCTAGGTGCCAATCAGGTATCTCCCTAGGTGCCAGTCAGGTATCTCCCTAGGTGCCAGTCAGGTATCTCCCTAGGTGCCAGTCAGGTATCTCCCTAGGTGCCAGTCAGGTATATCCCTAGGTTCCAGTCAGGTATCTCCCTAGATGCCAGTCAGGTATCTCCCTAGGTGCCAATCAGGTATCTCCCTAGGTGCCAGTCAGGTATCTCCCTAGGTGCCAATCAGGTATCTCCCTAGGTGCCAGTCAGGTATCTCCCTAGGTGCCAGTCAGGTATCTCCCTAGGTGCCAGTCAGGTATCTGCCTAGGTGCCAGTCAGATATCTCCCTAGGTGCCAGTCAGGTATCTCCCTAGGTGCCAGTCAGGTATCTCCCTAGGTGCCAGTCAGGTATCTCCCTAGGTGCCAATCAGGTATCTCCCTAAGTGCCAGTCAGGTATCTCCCTAGGTGCCAGTCAGATATCTCCCTAGGTGCCAGTCAGGTATCTCCCTAGGTGACAGTCAGGTATCTCCATAGGTGCCAGTCAGGTATCTCCCTAGGTGCCAATCAGGTATCTCCCTAGGTGCCAGTCAGGTATCTCCCCAGCTCCAAACTGAGCCAATTCAGTGTGCCGATCCACACACTGCACTGAAGGCAATGAACAGAGAAACGAAATACAGACTCTTCTCTGTTTACCAATAGACACATTTTAATGGTTGCTTGAGTGAGCTACTACTAATCAAACTATAAATCACAAGAGGCCCAGCAGCATCCCAAATGGGACCCGATTCTCTATAAAGTGCACTGCTTTTGACAAGGGCCCATAGAGTTCTAAGAAATAGGGTGCCATTTGGGGCACACTTTCTGTGGTAGGGACGACTGCACAAACCACAGAGCTGTGCTGCGAAGTGTAGCTGGAGCAGAAGGGGATTGGCTGTTGAGCAGAAAATGAACTGTACTGTACTCCTACAGGCATTGGATGACTAAACATGTCTGGGAAATTCTTCAGCAGCAGCAGTCATGTCCTTGGATAACTCTAGATAACTCTAGATAATTCTAGATAACTCTAGATAAACTCCAGATAACTCTAGATAATTCTAGATAACTCTAGATAAAATCTAGATAACTCCAGATAACTCTAGATAACTCTAGATAAACTCTAGATAAACTCTAGATAGTTCTAGATAACTCCAGATAACTCTAGATAACTCTAGATAACTCCAGATAACTCCAGATAACTCTAGATAATTCTAGATAAATTCTATATAAACTCTAGATAATTCTAGATAACTCCAAATAACTCTAGATAATTCTAGACGTATTACGTTGTTGTCTTACAGCGAGAAAAACATGCTAACATTAATAATTCTAGATAACTCTAGATAAACTCTAGATAAACTCTAGATAATTATAGATAACTCCAGATAACACTAGATAATTCTAGATAACTCCAGATAACTCTAGATAATTCTAGATAACTCCAGATAACACTAGATAATTCTAGATAACTCCAGATAACACTATATAATTCTAGATAACTCCAGATAACTCTAGATAATTCTAGATAACTCTAGATAAACTCTAGATAATTCTAGATAACTCCAGATAACTCTAGATAACTCTAGATAAACTCTAGATAAACTCTAGATAATTCTAGATATCTCCAGATAACTCTAGATAACTCCAGATAACTCCAGATAACTCTAGATAATTCTAGATAAATTCTAGATAAACTCTAGATAATTCTAGATAACTCCAGATAACTCCAGATAACTAGATAATTCTAGATAACTCCAGATAACTCTAGATAATTCTAGATAACTCCAGATAACACTAGATAATTCTAGATAACTCCAGATAACTCTAGATAATTCTAGATAACTCCAGATAACACTAGATAATTCTAGATAACTCCAGATAACACTAGATAATTCTAGATAACTCCAGATAACTCTAGATAATTCTAGATAACTCTAGATAAACTAGATAATTCTAGATAACTCCAGATAACTCTAGATAACTCTAGATAAACTCTAGATAAACTCTAGATAATTCTAGATATCTCCAAATAACTCTAGATAACTCCAGAGAACTCCAGATAACTCTAGATAATTCTAGATAATTCTAGATAACTCCAGATAACACTAGATAATTCTAGATAACTCCAGATAACACTAGATAATTCTAGATAACTCCAGATAACTCTCGATAATTCTAGATAACTCTAGATAAACTCTAGATAATTCTAGATAACTCCAGATAACTCTAGATAACTCTAGATAAACTCTAGATAAACTCTAGATAATTCTAGATATCTCCAGATAACTCTAGATAACTCCAGATAACTCCAGATAACTCTAGATAATTCTAGATAAATTCTAGATAAACTCTAGATAATTCTAGATAACTCCAGATAACTCCAGATAACTAGATAATTCTAGATAACTCCAGATAACACTAGATAATTCTAGATAACTCCAGATAACTCTAGATAATTCTAGATAACTCCAGATAACACTAGATAATTCTAGATAACTCCAGATAACACTAGATAATTCTAGATAACTCCAGATAACTCTAGATAATTCTAGATAACTCTAGATAAACTCTAGATAATTCTAGATAACTCCAGATAACTCTAGATAACTCTAGATAAACTCTAGATAAACTCTAGATAATTCTAGATATCTCCAAATAACTCTAGATAACTCCAGAGAACTCCAGATAACTCTAGATAATTCTAGATAATTCTAGATAACTCCAGATAACACTAGATAATTCTAGATAACTCCAGATAACACTAGATAATTCTAGATAACTCCAGATAACTCTCGATAATTCTAGATAACTCTAGATAAACTCTAGATAATTCTAGATAACTCCAGATATCTCTAGATAACTCTAGATAAACTCTAGATAAACTCTAGATACTTCTAGATATCTCCAGATAACTATAGATAACTCCAGATAACTCCAGATAACTCTAGATAATTCTAGATAACTCTAGATAAACTCTAGATAATTCTAGATAACTCCAGATAACTCTAGATAACTCTAGATAAACTCTAGATAAACTCTAGATAATTCTAGATAACTCTAGATAAACTCTAGATAATTCTAGATAACTCCAGATAACTCCAGATAACTAGATAATTCTAGATAACTCCAGATAACTCTAGATAATTCTAGATAACTCCAGATAACACTAGATAATTCTAGATAACTCCAGATAACACTATATAATTCTAGATAACTCCAGATAACTCTAGATAATTCTAGATAACTCTAGATAAACTCTAGATAATTCTAGATAACTCCAGATAACTCTAGATAACTCTAGATAAACTCTAGATAAACTCTAGATAATTCTAGATATCTCCAGATAACTCTAGATAACTCCAGATAACTCCAGATAACTCTAGATAATTCTAGATAAATTCTAGATAAACTCTAGATAATTCTAGATAACTCCAGATAACTCCAGATAACTAGATAATTCTAGATAACTCCAGATAACTCTAGATAATTCTAGATAACTCCAGATAACACTAGATAATTCTAGATAACTCCAGATAACTCTAGATAATTCTAGATAACTCCAGATAACACTAGATAATTCTAGATAACTCCAGATAACACTAGATAATTCTAGATAACTCCAGATAACTCTAGATAATTCTAGATAACTCTAGATAAACTAGATAATTCTAGATAACTCCAGATAACTCTAGATAACTCTAGATAAACTCTAGATAAACTCTAGATAATTCTAGATATCTCCAAATAACTCTAGATAACTCCAGAGAACTCCAGATAACTCTAGATAATTCTAGATAATTCTAGATAACTCCAGATAACACTAGATAATTCTAGATAACTCCAGATAACACTAGATAATTCTAGATAACTCCAGATAACTCTCGATAATTCTAGATAACTCTAGATAAACTCTAGATAATTCTAGATAACTCCAGATAACTCTAGATAACTCTAGATAAACTCTAGATAAACTCTAGATAATTCTAGATATCTCCAGATAACTCTAGATAACTCCAGATAACTCCAGATAACTCTAGATAATTCTAGATAAATTCTAGATAAACTCTAGATAATTCTAGATAACTCCAGATAACTCCAGATAACTAGATAATTCTAGATAACTCCAGATAACACTAGATAATTCTAGATAACTCCAGATAACTCTAGATAATTCTAGATAACTCCAGATAACACTAGATAATTCTAGATAACTCCAGATAACACTAGATAATTCTAGATAACTCCAGATAACTCTAGATAATTCTAGATAACTCTAGATAAACTCTAGATAATTCTAGATAACTCCAGATAACTCTAGATAACTCTAGATAAACTCTAGATAAACTCTAGATAATTCTAGATATCTCCAAATAACTCTAGATAACTCCAGAGAACTCCAGATAACTCTAGATAATTCTAGATAATTCTAGATAACTCCAGATAACACTAGATAATTCTAGATAACTCCAGATAACACTAGATAATTCTAGATAACTCCAGATAACTCTCGATAATTCTAGATAACTCTAGATAAACTCTAGATAATTCTAGATAACTCCAGATATCTCTAGATAACTCTAGATAAACTCTAGATAAACTCTAGATACTTCTAGATATCTCCAGATAACTATAGATAACTCCAGATAACTCCAGATAACTCTAGATAATTCTAGATAACTCTAGATAAACTCTAGATAATTCTAGATAACTCCAGATAACTCTAGATAACTCTAGATAAACTCTAGATAAACTCTAGATAATTCTAGATAACTCTAGATAAACTCTAGATAATTCTAGATAACTCCAGATAACTCCAGATAACTAGATAATTCTAGATAACTCCAGATAACTCTAGATAATTCTAGATAACTCCAGATAACACTAGATAATTCTAGATAACTCCAGATAACTCTAGATAATTCTAGATAACTCTAGATAACACTAGATAATTCTAGATAACTCCAGATAACACTAGATAATTCTAGATAACTCCAGATAACTCTAGATAATTCTAGATAACTCTAGATAAACTCTAGATAATTCTAGATAACTCCAGATAACTCTAGATAACTCTAGATAAACTCTAGATAAACTCTAGATAATTCTAGATATCTCCAGATAACTCTAGATAACTCCAGAGAACTCCAGATAACTCTAGATAATTCTAGATAAATTCTACATAAACTCTAGATAATTCTAGATAACTCCAGATAACTCCAGATAACTAGATAATTCTAGATAACTCCAGATAACTCTAGATAATTCTAGATAACTCCAGATAACACTAGATAATTCTAGATAACTCCAGATAACTCTAGATAACTCTAGATAACTCCAGATAACACTAGATAATTATAGATAACTCCAGATAACACTAGATAATTCTAGATAACTCCAGATAACACTAGATAATTCTAGATAACTCTAGATAAACTCTAGATAATTCTAGATAACTCCAGATATCTCTAGATAACTCTAGATAAACTCTAGATAAACTCTAGATAATTCTAGATATCTCCAGATAACTCTAGATAACTCCAGATAACTCCAGATAACTCTAGATAATTCTAGATAAATTCTAGATAAACTCCAGATAACTCCAGATAACTCTAGATAATTCTAGACGTATTACGTTGTTGTCTTACAGCGAGAAATACATGCTAACATTAAAAATTCTGGATAACTCTATATAAACTCTAGATAAACTCTAGATAAACTCTAGATAATTCTAGATAACTCCAGATAACATTAGATAATTCTAGATAACTCCAGATAACTCTAGATAATTCTAGATAAATTCTACATAAACTCTAGATAATTCTAGATAACTCCAGATAACTCCAGATAACTAGATAATTCTAGATAACTCCAGATAACTCTAGATAATTCTAGATAACTCCAGATAACACTAGATAATTCTAGATAACTCCAGATAACTCTAGATAATTCTAGATAACTCCAGATAACACTAGATAATTCTAGATAACTCCAGATAACACTAGATAATTCTAGATAACTCCAGATAACTCTAGATAATTCTAGATAACTCTAGATAAACTAGATAATTCTAGATAACTCCAGATAACTCTAGATAACTCTAGATAAACTCTAGATAAACTCTAGATAATTCTAGATATCTCCAAATAACTCTAGATAACTCCAGAGAACTCCAGATAACTCTAGATAATTCTAGATAATTCTAGATAACTCCAGATAACACTAGATAATTCTAGATAACTCCAGATAACACTAGATAATTCTAGATAACTCCAGATAACTCTCGATAATTCTAGATAACTCTAGATAAACTCTAGATAATTCTAGATAACTCCAGATAACTCTAGATAACTCTAGATAAACTCTAGATAAACTCTAGATAATTCTAGATATCTCCAGATAACTCTAGATAACTCCAGATAACTCCAGATAACTCTAGATAATTCTAGATAAATTCTAGATAAACTCTAGATAATTCTAGATAACTCCAGATAACTCCAGATAACTAGATAATTCTAGATAACTCCAGATAACACTAGATAATTCTAGATAACTCCAGATAACTCTAGATAATTCTAGATAACTCCAGATAACACTAGATAATTCTAGATAACTCCAGATAACACTAGATAATTCTAGATAACTCCAGATAACTCTAGATAATTCTAGATAACTCTAGATAAACTCTAGATAATTCTAGATAACTCCAGATAACTCTAGATAACTCTAGATAAACTCTAGATAAACTCTAGATAATTCTAGATATCTCCAAATAACTCTAGATAACTCCAGAGAACTCCAGATAACTCTAGATAATTCTAGATAATTCTAGATAACTCCAGATAACACTAGATAATTCTAGATAACTCCAGATAACACTAGATAATTCTAGATAACTCCAGATAACTCTCGATAATTCTAGATAACTCTAGATAAACTCTAGATAATTCTAGATAACTCCAGATATCTCTAGATAACTCTAGATAAACTCTAGATAAACTCTAGATACTTCTAGATATCTCCAGATAACTATAGATAACTCCAGATAACTCCAGATAACTCTAGATAATTCTAGATAACTCTAGATAAACTCTAGATAATTCTAGATAACTCCAGATAACTCTAGATAACTCTAGATAAACTCTAGATAAACTCTAGATAATTCTAGATAACTCTAGATAAACTCTAGATAATTCTAGATAACTCCAGATAACTCCAGATAACTAGATAATTCTAGATAACTCCAGATAACTCTAGATAATTCTAGATAACTCCAGATAACACTAGATAATTCTAGATAACTCCAGATAACTCTAGATAATTCTAGATAACTCTAGATAACACTAGATAATTCTAGATAACTCCAGATAACACTAGATAATTCTAGATAACTCCAGATAACTCTAGATAATTCTAGATAACTCTAGATAAACTCTAGATAATTCTAGATAACTCCAGATAACTCTAGATAACTCTAGATAAACTCTAGATAAACTCTAGATAATTCTAGATATCTCCAGATAACTCTAGATAACTCCAGAGAACTCCAGATAACTCCAGATAACTCTAGATAATTCTAGATAACTCCAGATAACACTAGATAATTCTAGATAACTCCAGATAACTCTAGATAACTCTAGATAACTCCAGATAACACTAGATAATTCTAGATAACTCCAGATAACACTAGATAATTCTAGATAACTCCAGATAACACTAGATAATTCTAGATAACTCTAGATAAACTCTAGATAATTCTAGATAACTCCAGATATCTCTAGATAACTCTAGATAAACTCTAGATAAACTCTAGATAATTCTAGATATCTCCAGATAACTCTAGATAACTCCAGATAACTCCAGATAACTCTAGATAATTCTAGATAAATTCTAGATAAACTCCAGATAACTCCAGATAACTCTAGATAATTCTAGACGTATTACGTTGTTGTCTTACAGCGAGAAATACATGCTAACATTAAAAATTCTGGATAACTCTATATAAACTCTAGATAAACTCTAGATAAACTCTAGATAATTCTAGATAACTCCAGATAACATTAGATAATTCTAGATAACTCCAGATAACTCTAGATAATTCTAGATAAATTCTACATAAACTCTAGATAATTCTAGATAACTCCAGATAACTCCAGATAACTAGATAATTCTAGATAACTCCAGATAACTCTAGATAATTCTAGATAACTCCAGATAACACTAGATAATTCTAGATAACTCCAGATAACTCTAGATAATTCTAGATAACTCCAGATAACACTAGATAATTCTAGATAACTCCAGATAACACTAGATAATTCTAGATAACTCCAGATAACTCTAGATAATTCTAGATAACTCTAGATAAACTAGATAATTCTAGATAACTCCAGATAACTCTAGATAACTCTAGATAAACTCTAGATAAACTCTAGATAATTCTAGATATCTCCAAATAACTCTAGATAACTCCAGAGAACTCCAGATAACTCTAGATAATTCTAGATAATTCTAGATAACTCCAGATAACACTAGATAATTCTAGATAACTCCAGATAACACTAGATAATTCTAGATAACTCCAGATAACTCTCGATAATTCTAGATAATTCTAGATAAACTCTAGATAATTCTAGATAACTCCAGATAACTCTAGATAACTCTAGATAAACTCTAGATAAACTCTAGATAATTCTAGATATCTCCAGATAACTCTAGATAACTCCAGATAACTCCAGATAACTCTAGATAATTCTAGATAAATTCTAGATAAACTCTAGATAATTCTAGATAACTCCAGATAACTCCAGATAACTAGATAATTCTAGATAACTCCAGATAACACTAGATAATTCTAGATAACTCCAGATAACTCTAGATAATTCTAGATAACTCCAGATAACACTAGATAATTCTAGATAACTCTAGATAAACTCTAGATAATTCTAGATAACTCCAGATAACTCTAGATAACTCTAGATAAACTCTAGATAAACTCTAGATAATTCTAGATATCTCCAGATAACTCTAGATAACTCCAGAGAACTCCAGATAACTCCAGATAACTCTAGATAATTCTAGATAACTCCAGATAACTCTAGATAACTCTAGATAACTCCAGATAACACTAGATAATTCTAGATAACTCCAGATAACACTAGATAATTCTAGATAACTCCAGATAACACTAGATAATTCTAGATAACTCTAGATAAACTCTAGATAATTCTAGATAACTCCAGATATCTCTAGATAACTCTAGATAAACTCTAGATAAACTCTAGATAATTCTAGATATCTCCAGATAACTCTAGATAACTCCAGATAACTCCAGATAACTCTAGATAATTCTAGATAAATTCTAGATAAACTCCAGATAACTCCAGATAACTCTAGATAATTCTAGACGTATTACGTTGTTGTCTTACAGCGAGAAATACATGCTAACATTAAAAATTCTGGATAACTCTATATAAACTCTAGATAAACTCTAGATAAACTCTAGATAATTCTAGATAACTCCAGATAACATTAGATAATTCTAGATAACTCCAGATAACTCTAGATAATTCTAGATAAATTCTACATAAACTCTAGATAATTCTAGATAACTCCAGATAACTCCAGATAACTAGATAATTCTAGATAACTCCAGATAACTCTAGATAATTCTAGATAACTCCAGATAACACTAGATAATTCTAGATAACTCCAGATAACTCTAGATAATTCTAGATAACTCCAGATAACACTAGATAATTCTAGATAACTCCAGATAACACTAGATAATTCTAGATAACTCCAGATAACTCTAGATAATTCTAGATAACTCTAGATAAACTAGATAATTCTAGATAACTCCAGATAACTCTAGATAACTCTAGATAAACTCTAGATAAACTCTAGATAATTCTAGATATCTCCAAATAACTCTAGATAACTCCAGAGAACTCCAGATAACTCTAGATAATTCTAGATAATTCTAGATAACTCCAGATAACACTAGATAATTCTAGATAACTCCAGATAACACTAGATAATTCTAGATAACTCCAGATAACTCTCGATAATTCTAGATAACTCTAGATAAACTCTAGATAATTCTAGATAACTCCAGATAACTCTAGATAACTCTAGATAAACTCTAGATAAACTCTAGATAATTCTAGATATCTCCAGATAACTCTAGATAACTCCAGATAACTCCAGATAACTCTAGATAATTCTAGATAAATTCTAGATAAACTCTAGATAATTCTAGATAACTCCAGATAACTCCAGATAACTAGATAATTCTAGATAACTCCAGATAACACTAGATAATTCTAGATAACTCCAGATAACTCTAGATAATTCTAGATAACTCCAGATAACACTAGATAATTCTAGATAACTCCAGATAACACTAGATAATTCTAGATAACTCCAGATAACTCTAGATAATTCTAGATAACTCTAGATAAACTCTAGATAATTCTAGATAACTCCAGATAACTCTAGATAACTCTAGATAAACTCTAGATAAACTCTAGATAATTCTAGATATCTCCAAATAACTCTAGATAACTCCAGAGAACTCCAGATAACTCTAGATAATTCTAGATAATTCTAGATAACTCCAGATAACACTAGATAATTCTAGATAACTCCAGATAACACTAGATAATTCTAGATAACTCCAGATAACTCTCGATAATTCTAGATAACTCTAGATAAACTCTAGATAATTCTAGATAACTCCAGATATCTCTAGATAACTCTAGATAAACTCTAGATAAACTCTAGATACTTCTAGATATCTCCAGATAACTATAGATAACTCCAGATAACTCCAGATAACTCTAGATAATTCTAGATAACTCTAGATAAACTCTAGATAATTCTAGATAACTCCAGATAACTCTAGATAACTCTAGATAAACTCTAGATAAACTCTAGATAATTCTAGATAACTCTAGATAAACTCTAGATAATTCTAGATAACTCCAGATAACTCCAGATAACTAGATAATTCTAGATAACTCCAGATAACTCTAGATAATTCTAGATAACTCCAGATAACACTAGATAATTCTAGATAACTCCAGATAACTCTAGATAATTCTAGATAACTCTAGATAACACTAGATAATTCTAGATAACTCCAGATAACACTAGATAATTCTAGATAACTCCAGATAACTCTAGATAATTCTAGATAACTCTAGATAAACTCTAGATAATTCTAGATAACTCCAGATAACTCTAGATAACTCTAGATAAACTCTAGATAAACTCTAGATAATTCTAGATATCTCCAGATAACTCTAGATAACTCCAGAGAACTCCAGATAACTCTAGATAATTCTAGATAAATTCTACATAAACTCTAGATAATTCTAGATAACTCCAGATAACTCCAGATAACTAGATAATTCTAGATAACTCCAGATAACTCTAGATAATTCTAGATAACTCCAGATAACACTAGATAATTCTAGATAACTCCAGATAACTCTAGATAACTCTAGATAACTCCAGATAACACTAGATAATTCTAGATAACTCCAGATAACACTAGATAATTCTAGATAACTCCAGATAACACTAGATAATTCTAGATAACTCTAGATAAACTCTAGATAATTCTAGATAACTCCAGATATCTCTAGATAACTCTGGATAAACTCTAGATAAACTCTAGATAATTCTAGATATCTCCAGATAACTCTAGATAACTCCAGATAACTCCAGATAACTCTAGATAATTCTAGATAAATTCTAGATAAACTCCAGATAACTCCAGATAACTCTAGATAATTCTAGACGTATTACGTTGTTGTCTTACAGCGAGAAATACATGCTAACATTAAAAATTCTGGATAACTCTATATAAACTCTAGATAAACTCTAGATAAACTCTAGATAATTCTAGATAACTCCAGATAACATTAGATAATTCTAGATAACTCCAGATAACTCTAGATAATTCTAGATAAATTCTACATAAACTCTAGATAATTCTAGATAACTCCAGATAACTCCAGATAACTAGATAATTCTAGATAACTCCAGATAACTCTAGATAATTCTAGATAACTCCTGATAACACTAGATAATTCTAGATAACTCCAGATAACTCTAGATAACTCTAGATAACTCCAGATAACACTAGATAATTCTAGATAACTCCAGATAACACTAGATAATTCTAGATAACTCCAGATAACTCTAGATAATTTTAGATAACTCTAGATAAACTCTAGATAATTCTAGATAACTCCAGATAACTCTAGATAACTCTAGACAAACTCTAGATAAACTCTAGATAATTCTAGATATCTCCAGATAACTCTAGATAACTCCAGATAACTCCAGATAACTCTAGATAATTCTAGATAAATTCTAGATAAACTCTAGATAATTCTAGATAACTTCAGATAACTCCAGATAACTAGATAATTCTAGATAACTCCAGATAACTCTAGATAATTCTAGATAACTCCAGATAACACTAGATAATTCTAGATAACTCCAGATAACTCTAGATAATTCTAGATAACTCCAGATAACACTAGATAATTCTAGATAACTCCAGATAACACTAGATAATTCTAGATAACTCCAGATAACTCTAGATAATTCTAGATATGTCACGCCCTGACCATAGTTTACTTTGTATTTTCTATGTTTTGATTGGTCAGGGTGTGATCTGAGTGGGTATTCTATGTTTCATGTCTTGTTTGTCTATTTCTATGTTCAGCCTGATATGGTTCTCAGTCAGAGGCAGGTGTTCGTCATTGTCTCTGATTGGGAACCATATTTAGGTAGCCTGGGTTTCACTGTGTGTTTGTGGGTGATTGTTCCTGTCCTATGTGTCCCTGTGTTCACACTATATAGGCTGTTAGGGTTTCGTTACGTTTTGTTTTGTAGTATTGTATTGGAGATTCGTGTTTCGTATTATTAATAAACATGGATCGTAAACCACACGCTGCATTTTGGTCCGACTCTCCTTCGTATGAAGACGAAGCTCATTACAAGATAACTCTAGATAAACTCTAGATAATTCTAGATATCTCCAGATAACTCTAGATAACTCCAGAGAACTCCAGATAACTCTAGATAATTCTAGATAAATTCTACATAAACTCTAGATAATTCTAGATAACTCCAGATAACTCTAGATAATTCTAGATAACTCCAGATAACACTAGATAATTCTAGATAACTCCAGATAACTCTAGATAACTCTAGATAACTCCAGATAACACTAGATAACTCTAGATAACTCCAGATAACACTAGATAATTCTAGATAACTCCAGATAACTCTAGATAATTCTAGATAACTCTAGATAAACTCTAGATAATTCTAGATAACTCCAGATATCTCTAGATAACTCTAGATAAACTCTAGATAAACTCTAGATAATTCTAGATATCTCCAGATAACTCTAGAACTCCAGATAACTCCAGATAACTCCAGATAACTCTAGATAATTCTAGATAAATTCTAGATAAACTCTAGATAATTCTAGATAACTCCAGATAACTCCAGATAACTCTAGATAATTCTAGACGTATTACTTTGTTGTCTTACAGCGAGAAATACATGCTAACATTAAAAATTCTGGATAACTCTATATAAACTCTAGATAAACTCTAGATAATTCTAGATAACTCCAGATAACTCTAGATAATTCTAGATAACTCCAGATAACACTAGATAATTCTAGATAACTCCAGATAACTCTAGATATCTCTAGATAAACTCTAGATAAACTCTAGATAATTCTACATAACTCCAGATAACTCTAGATAACTCCAGATAACTCTAGATAACTCCAGATAACTCTAGATATCTCCAGATAACTATAGATAACTCCAGATAACTCCAGATAACTCTAGATAATTCTAGATAACTCTAGATAAACTCTAGATAATTCTAGATAACTCCAGATAACTCTAGATAACTCTAGATAAACTCTAGATAAACTCTAGATAATTCTAGATAACTCTAGATAAACTCTAGATAATTCTAGATAACTCCAGATAACTCCAGATAACTAGATAATTCTAGATAACTCCAGATAACTCTAGATAATTCTAGATAACTCCAGATAACACTAGATAATTCTAGATAACTCCAGATAACTCTAGATAATTCTAGATAACTCTAGATAACACTAGATAATTCTAGATAACTCCAGATAACACTAGATAATTCTAGATAACTCCAGATAACTCTAGATAATTCTAGATAACTCTAGATAAACTCTAGATAATTCTAGATAACTCCAGATAACTCTAGATAACTCTAGATAAACTCTAGATAAACTCTAGATAATTCTAGATATCTCCAGATAACTCTAGATAACTCCAGAGAACTCCAGATAACTCTAGATAATTCTAGATAAATTCTACATAAACTCTAGATAATTCTAGATAACTCCAGATAACTCCAGATAACTAGATAATTCTAGATAACTCCAGATAACTCTAGATAATTCTAGATAACTCCAGATAACACTAGATAATTCTAGATAACTCCAGATAACTCTAGATAACTCTAGATAACTCCAGATAACACTAGATAATTCTAGATAACTCCAGATAACACTAGATAATTCTAGATAACTCCAGATAACACTAGATAATTCTAGATAACTCTAGATAAACTCTAGATAATTCTAGATAACTCCAGATATCTCTAGATAACTCTAGATAAACTCTAGATAAACTCTAGATAATTCTAGATATCTCCAGATAACTCTAGATAACTCCAGATAACTCCAGATAACTCTAGATAATTCTAGATAAATTCTAGATAAACTCCAGATAACTCCAGATAACTCTAGATAATTCTAGACGTATTACGTTGTTGTCTTACAGCGAGAAATACATGCTAACATTAAAAATTCTGGATAACTATATAAACTCTAGATAAACTCTAGATAAACTCTAGATAATTCTAGATAACTCCAGATAACATTAGATAATTCTAGATAACTCCAGATAACTCTAGATAATTCTAGATAAATTCTACATAAACTCTAGATAATTCTAGATAACTCCAGATAACTCCAGATAACTAGATAATTCTAGATAACTCCAGATAACTCTAGATAATTCTAGATAACTCCAGATAACACTAGATAATTCTAGATAACTCCAGATAACTCTAGATAACTCTAGATAACTCCAGATAACACTAGATAATTCTAGATAACTCCAGATAACACTAGATAATTCTAGATAACTCCAGATAACTCTAGATAATTTTAGATAACTCTAGATAAACTCTAGATAATTCTAGATAACTCCAGATAACTCTAGATAACTCTAGACAAACTCTAGATAAACTCTAGATAATTCTAGATATCTCCAGATAACTCTAGATAACTCCAGATAACTCCAGATAACTCTAGATAATTCTAGATAAATTCTAGATAAACTCTAGATAATTCTAGATAACTTCAGATAACTCCAGATAACTAGATAATTCTAGATAACTCCAGATAACTCTAGATAATTCTAGATAACTCCAGATAACACTAGATAATTCTAGATAACTCCAGATAACTCTAGATAATTCTAGATAACTCCAGATAACACTAGATAATTCTAGATAACTCCAGATAACACTAGATAATTCTAGATAACTCCAGATAACTCTAGATAATTCTAGATATGTCACGCCCTGACCATAGTTTACTTTGTATTTTCTATGTTTTGATTGGTCAGGGTGTGATCTGAGTGGGTATTCTATGTTTCATGTCTTGTTTGTCTATTTCTATGTTCAGCCTGATATGGTTCTCAGTCAGAGGCAGGTGTTCGTCATTGTCTCTGATTGGGAACCATATTTAGGTAGCCTGGGTTTCACTGTGTGTTTGTGGGTGATTGTTCCTGTCCTATGTGTCCCTGTGTTCACACTATATAGGCTGTTAGGGTTTCGTTACGTTTTGTTTTGTAGTATTGTATTGGAGATTCGTGTTTCGTATTATTAATAAACATGGATCGTAAACCACACGCTGCATTTTGGTCCGACTCTCCTTCGTATGAAGACGAAGCTCATTACAGAATCACCCACCACCAACGGACCAAGCGGCGTGTCAACAGGCAGCAGCAGCAGCAAAAAGAGGAGTTACGTTGTAAGGATTTCTGGACATGGGAGGAAATCCTCGACGGGAGAGGACCCTGGGCTAAACCAGGGGAGTATAGCCGCACCAAGGTGCAGCCGAAGAAGGAACAGAGGCAGCAGGAGCAGCAGCAGCCGCAGTGGGAGAGAGCGTCATGGGAGTATGAATTAGATAATGGTGGACCATGGGCTCAACCGGGAGAATATCGCCGTCCCAAGGAAGAACTGGAGGCGGCGAAAGCTGAGAGGCGCAAATATGAGGAAGTAGCACGACGGAGCGGATGGAAGCCCGAGAGTAAGCCTCAAAAATTTATTGGGGGGGGGCTAACAGGGAGTATGGCTACGCCAGGTCGCAGACCTGAGCCAACTCCCCCTGTTTATCGTGAGGAGCCAAGGAGGAGACCAGAACCGGTGTTGGAGGTAAGCGAATCAGAGACTGTGAAGGAGTTAATGGGGAAATTGGAGGAGAGTGAAATGAGGGAGTTGCTGTGTTGGTGCTTTAAATATGATATTCGCCCGAAGGAGCGTGTCGGGGATTTATTGGCACCTGGGCCAGTGCTCTCTACTCGTCCTGAGGTGCGTGCTAGTCAGCTGGTGAAGACAGTGCCAGTCTCACGCACCAGGCCTCCTGTGTACCTCCCTAGCCTTGCATGTCCTGTGCCAACACCGCTCTCAAGATCTCCAGTACGCCTTCACGGTCTAACCCATCCTGTGCCACCTCCACACCCCAGCCCTCCGGTAGCAGCTCCCCGCACTAGGCTTCCTGTGCGTGTCCTCGGCCCAGTACCACAAGTGCCAGCACCACGCATCAGGCCTACAGTGCGCCTCGCCTGTTTAGCGCTGTCGGAGCCTTCCTCCTCTCCAGCGCTGTCGGAGTCTCTCACCTGTTCAGCGCTGCCAGAGCCTTCCTCCTCTTCAGCGCTGTTGGAGTCTCCCGCCTGTTTAGCGCTGTCAGAGCTTTCCGCCTCTACAGCGTTGCCGGAGTCTCCCGCCTGTTCGGAGCTGCCAGTCTGCATGGAGCTGCCAGTCTGCATGGAGCTGCAAGTTTGTATAGAGCTGCCAGTCAGCAAGGAGCTGCCAGTATGCATAGAGCTGCCAGTCTGCAAGGAGCTGCCAGTCTGCAAGGAGCCGCCAGAGCTGCCAGTCTGCAGGATGCTGCCAAAGCTGCCAGTCTGCAAGGAGCCGCCAGAGCTGCCAGTTTGTAAGGAGCTGCCGGAGCTGCCAGTTTGTAAGGAGCAGCCAGGGCCGCCAGTTAGCAGGGAGCAGCCAGGGCCGCCAGTTAGCAGGGAGCAGCCAGGGCCGCCAGTCAGCATGGAGCAGCCAGGGCCGCCAGTCAGCATGGAGCAGCCAGAGCAGCCAGGGCCGCCAGTCAGCATGGAGCAGTCAGAGCAGCCAGGGCCGCCAGTCAGCATGGAGCAGCCAGAGCAGCCAGGGCCGCCAGTCAGCATGGAGCAGCCAGAGCTGCCAGTCAGCATGGAGCAGCCAGAGCAGTCTGCCAGCATGGAGCAGCCAGAGCTGCCAGTCAGCATGGAGCAGCCAGAGCAGCCAGTCTGTGTCGACCAGTCTCTTCCAGATCTGCCCGTCGTCCAGACTCTTCCAGATCTGCCCGTCGTCCAGACTCTTCCAGATCTGCCCGTCGTCCAGACTCTTCCAGATCTGCCCGTCGTCCAGACTCTTCCAGATCTGCCAGTCGTCCAGACTCTTCCAGATCTGCCAGTCGTCCAGACTCTTCCAGATCTGCCCGTCGACCAGACTCTTCCAGATCTGCCCGTCGTCCAGACTCTTCCAGATCTGCCAGTCGTCCAGACTCTTCCAGATCTGCCAGTCGTCCAGACTCTTCCAGATCTGCCAGTCGTCCAGACTCTTCCAGATCTGCCAGTCGACCAGACTCTTCCAGATCTGCCAGTCGACCAGACTCTTCCAGATCTGCCCGTCGTCCAGACTCTTCCAGATCTGCCCGTCGTCCAGACTCTTCCAGATCTGCCAGTCGTCCAGACTCTTCCAGATCTGCCAGTCGTCCAGACTCTTCCAGATCTGCCCGTCGACCAGACTCTTCCAGATCTGCCCGTCGTCCAGACTCTTCCAGATCTGCCAGTCGTCCAGACTCTTCCAGATCTGCCAGTCGTCCAGACTCTTCCAGATCTGCCAGTCGTCCAGACTCTTCCAGATCTGCCAGTCGTCCAGACTCTTCCAGATCTGCCAGTCGTCCAGACTCTTCCAGATCTGCCAGTCGACCAGACTCTTCCAGATCTGCCAGTCGACCAGACTCTTCCAGATCTGCCAGTCGACCAGATTCTCCCAGATCCGCCAGTCGACCAGATTCTCCCAGATCCGCCAGTCGACCAGATTCTCCCAGATCCGCCAGTCGACCAGATTCTCCCAGATCCGCCAGTCGACCAGATTGTCCCAGATCCGCCAGTCGACCAGATTCTTCCAGATCTGCTAGTCGACCAGGATCTGCTGAAACCGCCAGCCAGCCAGGTTCTGGTAGTTTCTACTACCTGCCTGGGCTTCTTCTCAGTGCTGAGCTTCTTCTCAGTGCTGAGCTTCCTCTCAGTGCTGAGCTACCCATCTGTCCCGAGTTACCTCTGTCCCGAGCTGTCCCTCTGTCCCATGTTATCATTGTGGTGGGTAACCTATTTAGGGACGTTTAGGAGGGGGATTAAAACTGTCATGGAGTGGGGTCCACGTCCAGCGCCAGAGCCGCCACCGCGGACAGATGCCCACCCAGACCCTCCCCTATAGGTTCAGGTTTTGCGGCCGGAGTCCGCACCTTGGGGGGGGGGGGGGGTACTGTCACGCCCTGACCATAGTTTACTTTGTATTTTCTATGTTTTGATTGGTCAGGGTGTGATCTGAGTGGGTATTCTATGTTTCATGTCTTGTTTGTCTATTTCTATGTTCAGCCTGATATGGTTCTCAGTCAGAGGCAGGTGTTCGTCATTGTCTCTGATTGGGAACCATATTTAGGTAGCCTGGGTTTCACTGTGTGTTTGTGGGTGATTGTTCCTGTCCTATGTGTCCCTGTGTTCACACTATATAGGCTGTTAGGGTTTCGTTACGTTTTGTTTTGTAGTATTGTATTGGAGATTCGTGTTTCGTATTATTAATAAACATGGATCGTAAACCACACGCTGCATTTTGGTCCGACTCTCCTTCGTATGAAGACGAAGCTCATTACAAGATAACTCTAGATAAACTCTAGATAATTCTAGATATCTCCAGATAACTCTAGATAACTCCAGAGAACTCCAGATAACTCTAGATAATTCTAGATAAATTCTACATAAACTCTAGATAATTCTAGATAACTCCAGATAACTCTAGATAATTCTAGATAACTCCAGATAACACTAGATAATTCTAGATAACTCCAGATAACTCTAGATAACTCTAGATAACTCCAGATAACACTAGATAATTCTAGATAACTCCAGATAACACTAGATAATTCTAGATAACTCCAGATAACTCTAGATAACTCTAGATAACTCCAGATAACACTAGATAATTCTAGATAACTCCAGATAACACTAGATAATTCTAGATAACTCCAGATAACTCTAGATAACTCTAGATAATTCTAGATAAATTCTAGATAAACTCTAGATAATTCTAGATAACTCCAGATAACTCCAGATAACTCTAGATAATTCTAGACGTATTACTTTGTTGTCTTACAGCGAGAAATACATGCTAACATTAAAAATTCTGGATAACTCTATATAAACTCTAGATAAACTCTAGATAATTCTAGATAACTCCAGATAACTCTAGATAATTCTAGATAACTCCAGATAACACTAGATAATTCTAGATAACTCCAGATAACTCTAGATATCTCTAGATAAACTCTAGATAAACTCTAGATAATTCTACATAACTCCAGATAACTCTAGATAACTCCAGATAACTCTAGATAACTCCAGATAACTCTAGATAACTCTAGATAACTCCAGATAACTCCAGATAACTCCAGATAACTCTAGATAATTCTAGATAAATTCTTGATAAACTCTAGATAATTCTAGATAAATTCTAGATAAACTCTAGATAATTCTAGATAACTCCAGATAACTCTAGATAATTCTAGACGTATTACGTTGTTGTCTTACAGCGAGAAATACATGCTAACATTAATAATTCTAGATAACTCTAGATAAACTCTAGATAAACTCTAGATAATTCTAGATAACTCCAGATAACACTAGATAATTCTAGATAACTCTAGATAAACTCTAGATAATTCGAGATAAACTCTAGATAAACTCTAGATAATTCTAGATATCTCCAGATAACTCTAGATAACTCCAGATAACTCCAGATAACTCTAGATAATTCTAGATAAACTCTAGATAAACTCTAGATAATTCTAGATATCTCCAGATAACTCTAGATAACTCCAGATAACTCCAGATAACTCTAGATAATTCTAGATAAATTCTAGATAAACTCCAGATAACTCTAGATAACTCCAGATAACTCTAGATAACTCCAGATAACTCTAGATAACTCTAGATAATTGTACATAAATTCTTGATAAACTCTAGATAATTCTGGATAAATTCTAGATAAACTCTAGATAATTCTAGATAACTCCAGATAACTCTAGATAATTCTAGACGTATTACGTTGTTGTCTTACAGCGAGAAATACATGCTAACATTAATAATTCTAGATAACTCTAGATAAACTCTAGATAAACTCTAGATAATTCTAGATAACTCCAGATAACACTAGATAATTCTATATAACTCCAGATAACTCTAGATAATTCTAGATAACTCCAGATAATTCTAGATAAACTCTAGATAATTCTAGATATCTCCAGATAACTCTAGATAACTCCAGATAACTCCAGATAACTCTAGATAATTCTAGATAAATTCTAGATAAACTCTAGATAATTCTAGATAACTCCAGATAACTCTAGATAATTCTAGACGTATTACGTTGTTGTCTTACAGCGAGAAATACATGCTAACATTAATAATTCTAGATAACTCTATATAAACTCTAGATAAACTAGATAATTCTAGATATCTCCAGATAACTCTAGATAACTCCAGATAACTCTAGATAATTCTAGATAACTCCAGATAACTCTAGATAACTCTAGATAATTGTACATAAATTCTTGATAAACTCTAGATAATTCTGGATAAATTCTAGATAAACTCTAGATAATTCTAGATAACTCCAGATAACTCTAGATAATTCTAGACGTATTACGTTGTTGTCTTACAGCGAGAAATACATGCTAACATTAATAATTCTAGATAACTCTAGATAAACTCTAGATAAACTCTAGATAATTCTAGATAACTCCAGATAACACTAGATAATTCTATATAACTCCAGATAACTCTAGATAATTCTAGATAACTCCAGATAATTCTAGATAACTCTAGATAAACTCTAGATAATTCGAGATAACTCCAGATAACTCTAGATAAACTCTAGATAAACTCTAGATAATTCTAGATATCTCCAGATAACTCTAGATAACTCCAGATAACTCCAGATAACTCTAGATAATTCTAGATAAATTCTAGATAAACTCTAGATAATTCTAGATAACTCCAGATAACTCTAGATAATTCTAGACGTATTACGTTGTTGTCTTACAGCGAGAAATACATGCTAACATTAATAATTCTAGATAACTCTATATAAACTCTAGATAAACTAGATAATTCTAGATATCTCCAGATAACTCTAGATAACTCCAGATAACTCCAGATAACTCTAGATAATTCTAGATAACTCCAGATAACTCTAGATAACTCCAGATAACTCTAGATAACTCTAGATAACTCCAGATAACTCTAGATAACTCTAGATAAACTCTAGATAAACTCTAGATAGTTCTAGATAACTCCAGATAACTCTAGATAACTCTAGATAACTCCAGATAACTCCAGATAACTCTAGATAATTCTAGATAAATTCTATATAAACTCTAGATAATTCTAGATAACTCCAAATAACTCTAGATAATTCTAGACGTATTACGTTGTTGTCTTACAGCGAGAAAAACATGCTAACATTAATAATTCTAGATAACTCTAGATAAACTCTAGATAAACTCTAGATAATTCTAGATAACTCCAGATAACACTAGATAATTCTAGATAACTCCAGATAACTCTAGATAATTCTACATAACTCCAGATAACACTAGATAATTCGAGATAACTCCAGATAACTCTAGATAAACTCTAGATAAACTCTAGATAATTCTAGATATCTCCAGATAACTCTAGATAACTCCAGATAACTCCAGATAACTCTAGATAATTCTAGATAAACTCTAGATAAACTCTAGATAATTCTAGATATCTCCAGATAACTCTAGATAACTCCAGATAACTCCAGATAACTCTAGATAATTCTAGATAAATTCTAGATAAACTCCAGATAACTCTAGATAACTCCAGATAACTCTAGATAACTCCAGATAACTCTAGATATCTCTAGATAAACTCTAGATAAACTCTAGATAATTCTACATAACTCCAGATAACTCTAGATAACTCCAGATAACTCTAGATAACTCCAGATAACTCTAGATAACTCTAGATAACTCCAGATAACTCCAGATAACTCTAGATAATTCTAGATAAATTCTTGATAAACTCTAGATAATTCTAGATAAATTCTAGATAAACTCTAGATAATTCTAGATAACTCCAGATAACTCTAGATAATTCTAGACGTATTACGTTGTTGTCTTACAGCGAGAAATACATGCTAACATTAATAATTCTAGATAACTCTAGATAAACTCTAGATAAACTCTAGATAATTCTAGATAACTCCAGATAACACTAGATAATTCTATATAACTCCAGATAACTCTAGATAATTCTAGATAACTCCAGATAATTCTAGATAACTCTAGATAAACTCTAGATAATTCGAGATAACTCCAGATAACTCTAGATAAACTCTAGATAAACTCTAGATAATTCTAGATATCTCCAGATAACTCTAGATAACTCCAGATAACTCCAGATAACTCTAGATAATTCTAGATAAATTCTAGATAAACTCTAGATAATTCTAGATAACTCCAGATAACTCTAGATAATTCTAGACGTATTACGTTGTTGTCTTACAGCGAGAAATACATGCTAACATTAATAATTCTAGATAACTCTATATAAACTCTAGATAAACTAGATAATTCTAGATATCTCCAGATAACTCTAGATAACTCCAGATAACTCCAGATAACTCTAGATAATTCTAGATAACTCCAGATAACTCTAGATAACTCCAGATAACTCTAGATAACTCTAGATAACTCCAGATAACTCTAGATAACTCTAGATAAACTCTAGATAAACTCTAGATAGTTCTAGATAACTCCAGATAACTCTAGATAACTCTAGATAACTCCAGATAACTCCAGATAACTCTAGATAATTCTAGATAAATTCTATATAAACTCTAGATAATTCTAGATAACTCCAAATAACTCTAGATAATTCTAGACGTATTACGTTGTTGTCTTACAGCGAGAAAAACATGCTAACATTAATAATTCTAGATAACTCTAGATAAACTCTAGATAAACTCTAGATAATTCTAGATAACTCCAGATAACACTAGATAATTCTAGATAACTCCAGATAACTCTAGATAATTCTAGATAACTCCAGATAACACTAGATAATTCGAGATAACTCCAGATAACTCTAGATAAACTCTAGATAAACTCTAGATAATTCTAGATATCTCCAGATAACTCTAGATAACTCCAGATAACTCCAGATAACTCTAGATAATTCTAGATAAACTCTAGATAAACTCTAGATAATTCTAGATATCTCCAGATAACTCTAGATAACTCCAGATAACTCCAGATAACTCTAGATAATTCTAGATAAATTCTAGATAAACTCCAGATAACTCTAGATAACTCCAGATAACTCTAGATAACTCCAGATAACTCTAGATATCTCTAGATAAACTCTAGATAAACTCTAGATAATTCTACATAACTCCAGATAACTCTAGATAACTCCAGATAACTCTAGATAACTCCAGATAACTCTAGATAACTCTAGATAACTCCAGATAACTCCAGATAACTCTAGATAATTCTAGATAAATTCTTGATAAACTCTAGATAATTCTAGATAAATTCTAGATAAACTCTAGATAATTCTAGATAACTCCAGATAACTCTAGATAATTCTAGACGTATTACGTTGTTGTCTTACAGCGAGAAATACATGCTAACATTAATAATTCTAGATAACTCTAGATAAACTCTAGATAAACTCTAGATAATTCTAGATAACTCCAGATAACACTAGATAATTCTATATAACTCCAGATAACTCTAGATAATTCTAGATAACTCCAGATAATTCTAGATAACTCTAGATAAACTCTAGATAATTCGAGATAACTCCAGATAACTCTAGATAAACTCTAGATAAACTCTAGATAATTCTAGATATCTCCAGATAACTCTAGATAACTCCAGATAACTCCAGATAACTCTAGATAATTCTAGATAAATTCTAGATAAACTCTAGATAATTCTAGATAACTCCAGATAACTCTAGATAATTCTAGACGTATTACGTTGTTGTCTTACAGCGAGAAATACATGCTAACATTAATAATTCTAGATAACTCTATATAAACTCTAGATAAACTAGATAATTCTAGATATCTCCAGATAACTCTAGATAACTCCAGATAACTCCAGATAACTCTAGATAATTCTAGATAACTCCAGATAACTCTAGATAACTCCAGATAACTCTAGATAACTCTAGATAACTCCAGATAACTCTAGATAACTCTAGATAAACTCTAGATAAACTCTAGATAGTTCTAGATAACTCCAGATAACTCTAGATAACTCTAGATAACTCCAGATAACTCCAGATAACTCTAGATAATTCTAGATAAATTCTATATAAACTCTAGATAATTCTAGATAACTCCAAATAACTCTAGATAATTCTAGACGTATTACGTTGTTGTCTTACAGCGAGAAAAACATGCTAACATTAATAATTCTAGATAACTCTAGATAAACTCTAGATAAACTCTAGATAATTCTAGATAACTCCAGATAACACTAGATAATTCTAGATAACTCCAGATAACTCTAGATAATTCTAGATAACTCCAGATAACACTAGATAATTCGAGATAACTCCAGATAACTCTAGATAAACTCTAGATAAACTCTAGATAATTCTAGATATCTCCAGATAACTCTAGATAACTCCAGATAACTCCAGATAACTCTAGATAATTCTAGATAAACTCTAGATAAACTCTAGATAATTCTAGATATCTCCAGATAACTCTAGATAACTCCAGATAACTCCAGATAACTCTAGATAATTCTAGATAAATTCTAGATAAACTCCAGATAACTCTAGATAACTCCAGATAACTCTAGATAACTCCAGATAACTCTAGATATCTCTAGATAAACTCTAGATAAACTCTAGATAATTCTACATAACTCCAGATAACTCTAGATAACTCCAGATAACTCTAGATAACTCCAGATAACTCTAGATAACTCTAGATAACTCCAGATAACTCCAGATAACTCTAGATAATTCTAGATAAATTCTTGATAAACTCTAGATAATTCTAGATAAATTCTAGATAAACTCTAGATAATTCTAGATAACTCCAGATAACTCTAGATAATTCTAGATAACTCTAGATAACACTAGATAATTCTAGATAACTCCAGATAACACTAGATAATTCTAGATAACTCCAGATAACTCTAGATAATTCTAGATAACTCTAGATAAACTCTAGATAATTCTAGATAACTCCAGATAACTCTAGATAACTCTAGATAAACTCTAGATAAACTCTAGATAATTCTAGATATCTCCAGATAACTCTAGAACTCCAGATAACTCCAGATAACTCCAGATAACTCTAGATAATTCTAGATAAATTCTAGATAAACTCTAGATAATTCTAGATAACTCTAGATAATTCTAGACGTATTACTTTGTTGTCTTACAGCGAGAAATACATGCTAACATTAAAAATTCTGGATAACTCTATATAAACTCTAGATAAACTCTAGATAATTCTAGATAACTCCAGATAACTCTAGATAATTCTAGATAACTCCAGATAACACTAGATAATTCTAGATAACTCCAGATAACTCTAGATATCTCTAGATAAACTCTAGATAAACTCTAGATAATTCTACATAACTCCAGATAACTCTAGATAACTCCAGATAACTCTAGATAACTCCAGATAACTCTAGATAACTCTAGATAACTCCAGATAACTCCAGATAACTCTAGATAATTCTAGATAAATTCTTGATAAACTCTAGATAATTCTAGATAAATTCTAGATAAACTCTAGATAATTCTAGATAACTCCAGATAACTCTAGATAATTCTAGACGTATTACGTTGTTGTCTTACAGCGAGAAATACATGCTAACATTAATAATTCTAGATAACTCTAGATAAACTCTAGATAAACTCTAGATAATTCTAGATAACTCCAGATAACACTAGATAATTCTAGATAACTCTAGATAAACTCTAGATAATTCGAGATAACTCCAGATAACTCTAGATAAACTCTAGATAAACTCTAGATAATTCTAGATATCTCCAGATAACTCTAGATAACTCCAGATAACTCCAGATAACTCTAGATAATTCTAGATAAACTCTAGATAAACTCTAGATAATTCTAGATATCTCCAGATAACTCTAGATAACTCCAGATAACTCCAGATAACTCTAGATAATTCTAGATAAATTCTAGATAAACTCCAGATAACTCTAGATAACTCCAGATAACTCTAGATAACTCCAGATAACTCTAGATAACTCTAGATAATTGTACATAAATTCTTGATAAACTCTAGATAATTCTGGATAAATTCTAGATAAACTCTAGATAATTCTAGATAACTCCAGATAACTCTAGATAATTCTAGACGTATTACGTTGTTGTCTTACAGCGAGAAATACATGCTAACATTAATAATTCTAGATAACTCTAGATAAACTCTAGATAAACTCTAGATAATTCTAGATAACTCCAGATAACACTAGATAATTCTATATAACTCCAGATAAATCTAGATAATTCTAGATAACTCCAGATAATTCTAGATAACTCTAGATAAACTCTAGATAATTCGAGATAACTCTAGATAACTCTAGATAAACTCTAGATAAACTCTAGATAATTCTAGATATCTCCAGATAACTCTAGATAACTCCAGATAACTCCAGATAACTCTAGATAATTCTAGATAAATTCTAGATAAACTCTAGATAATTCTAGATAACTCCAGATAACTCTAGATAATTCTAGACGTATTACGTTGTTGTCTTACAGCGAGAAATACATGCTAACATTAATAATTCTAGATAACTCTATATAAACTCTAGATAAACTAGATAATTCTAGATATCTCCAGATAACTCTAGATAACTCCAGATAACTCCAGATAACTCTAGATAATTCTAGATAACTCCAGATAACTCTAGATAACTCCAGATAACTCTAGATAACTCTAGATAACTCCAGATAACTCTAGATAACTCTAGATAAACTCTAGATAAACTCTAGATAGTTCTAGATAACTCCAGATAACTCTAGATAACTCTAGATAACTCCAGATAACTCCAGATAACTCTAGATAATTCTAGATAAATTCTATATAAACTCTAGATAATTCTAGATAACTCCAAATAACTCTAGATAATTCTAGACGTATTACGTTGTTGTCTTACAGCGAGAAAAACATGCTAACATTAATAATTCTAGATAACTCTAGATAAACTCTAGATAAACTCTAGATAATTCTAGATAACTCCAGATAACACTAGATAATTCTAGATAACTCCAGATAACTCTAGATAATTCTAGATAACTCCAGATAACACTAGATAATTCGAGATAACTCTAGATAAACTCTAGATAATTCGAGATAACTCTAGATAACTCTAGATAAACTCTAGATAAACTCTAGATAATTCTAGATATCTCCAGATAACTCTAGATAACTCCAGATAACTCCAGATAACTCTAGATAATTCTAGATAAATTCTAGATAAACTCTAGATAATTCTAGATAACTCCAGATAACTCTAGATAATTCTAGACGTATTACGTTGTTGTCTTACAGCGAGAAATACATGCTAACATTAATAATTCTAGATAACTCTATATAAACTCTAGATAAACTAGATAATTCTAGATATCTCCAGATAACTCTAGATAACTCCAGATAACTCCAGATAACTCTAGATAATTCTAGATAACTCCAGATAACTCTAGATAACTCCAGATAACTCTAGATAACTCTAGATAACTCCAGATAACTCTAGATAACTCTAGATAAACTCTAGATAAACTCTAGATAGTTCTAGATAACTCCAGATAACTCTAGATAACTCTAGATAACTCCAGATAACTCCAGATAACTCTAGATAATTCTAGATAAATTCTATATAAACTCTAGATAATTCTAGATAACTCCAAATAACTCTAGATAATTCTAGACGTATTACGTTGTTGTCTTACAGCGAGAAAAACATGCTAACATTAATAATTCTAGATAACTCTAGATAAACTCTAGATAAACTCTAGATAATTCTAGATAACTCCAGATAACACTAGATAATTCTAGATAACTCCAGATAACTCTAGATAATTCTAGATAACTCCAGATAACACTAGATAATTCGAGATAACTCCAGATAACTCTAGATAAACTCTAGATAAACTCTAGATAATTCTAGATATCTCCAGATAACTCTAGATAACTCCAGATAACTCCAGATAACTCTAGATAATTCTAGATAAACTCTAGATAAACTCTAGATAATTCTAGATATCTCCAGATAACTCTAGATAACTCCAGATAACTCCAGATAACTCTAGATAATTCTAGATAAATTCTAGATAAACTCCAGATAACTCTAGATAACTCCAGATAACTCTAGATAACTCCAGATAACTCTAGATATCTCTAGATAAACTCTAGATAAACTCTAGATAATTCTACATAACTCCAGATAACTCTAGATAACTCCAGATAACTCTAGATAACTCCAGATAACTCTAGATAACTCTAGATAACTCCAGATAACTCCAGATAACTCTAGATAATTCTAGATAAATTCTTGATAAACTCTAGATAATTCTAGATAAATTCTAGATAAACTCTAGATAATTCTAGATAACTCCAGATAACTCTAGATAATTCTAGATAACTCTAGATAACACTAGATAATTCTAGATAACTCCAGATAACACTAGATAATTCTAGATAACTCCAGATAACTCTAGATAATTCTAGATAACTCTAGATAAACTCTAGATAATTCTAGATAACTCCAGATAACTCTAGATAACTCTAGATAAACTCTAGATAAACTCTAGATAATTCTAGATATCTCCAGATAACTCTAGATAACTCCAGAGAACTCCAGATAACTCTAGATAATTCTAGATAAATTCTACATAAACTCTAGATAATTCTAGATAACTCCAGATAACTCCAGATAACTAGATAATTCTAGATAACTCCAGATAACTCTAGATAATTCTAGATAACTCCAGATAACACTAGATAATTCTAGATCTCCAGATAACTCTAGATAACTCTAGATAACTCCAGATAACACTAGATAATTCTAGATAACTCCAGATAACACTAGATAATTCTAGATAACTCCAGATAACACTAGATAATTCTAGATAACTCTAGATAAACTCTAGATAATTCTAGATAACTCCAGATATCTCTAGATAACTCTAGATAAACTCTAGATAAACTCTAGATAATTCTAGATATCTCCAGATAACTCTAGATAACTCCAGATAACTCCAGATAACTCTAGATAATTCTAGATAAATTCTAGATAAACTCCAGATAACTCCAGATAACTCTAGATAATTCTAGACGTATTACGTTGTTGTCTTACAGCGAGAAATACATGCTAACATTAAAAATTCTGGATAACTCTATATAAACTCTAGATAAACTCTAGATAAACTCTAGATAATTCTAGATAACTCCAGATAACATTAGATAATTCTAGATAACTCCAGATAACTCTAGATAATTCTAGATAAATTCTACATAAACTCTAGATAATTCTAGATAACTCCAGATAACTCCAGATAACTAGATAATTCTAGATAACTCCAGATAACTCTAGATAATTCTAGATAACTCCAGATAACACTAGATAATTCTAGATAACTCCAGATAACTCTAGATAATTCTAGATAACTCCAGATAACACTAGATAATTCTAGATAACTCCAGATAACACTAGATAATTCTAGATAACTCCAGATAACTCTAGATAATTCTAGATAACTCTAGATAAACTAGATAATTCTAGATAACTCCAGATAACTCTAGATAACTCTAGATAAACTCTAGATAAACTCTAGATAATTCTAGATATCTCCAAATAACTCTAGATAACTCCAGAGAACTCCAGATAACTCTAGATAATTCTAGATAATTCTAGATAACTCCAGATAACACTAGATAATTCTAGATAACTCCAGATAACACTAGATAATTCTAGATAACTCCAGATAACTCTCGATAATTCTAGATAACTCTAGATAAACTCTAGATAATTCTAGATAACTCCAGATAACTCTAGATAACTCTAGATAAACTCTAGATAAACTCTAGATAATTCTAGATATCTCCAGATAACTCTAGATAACTCCAGATAACTCCAGATAACTCTAGATAATTCTAGATAAATTCTAGATAAACTCTAGATAATTCTAGATAAACTCTAGATAAACTCTAGATAATTCTAGATAACTCCAGATAACACTAGATAATTCTAGATAACTCCAGATAACTCTAGATAATTCTAGATAACTCCAGATAACACTAGATAATTCGAGATAACTCCAGATAACTCTAGATAAACTCTAGATAAACTCTAGATAATTCTAGATATCTCCAGATAACTCTAGATAACTCCAGATAACTCCAGATAACTCTAGATAATTCTAGATAAACTCTAGATAAACTCTAGATAATTCTAGATATCTCCAGATAACTCTAGATAACTCCAGATAACTCCAGATAACTCTAGATAATTCTAGATAAATTCTAGATAAACTCCAGATAACTCTAGATAACTCCAGATAACTCTAGATAACTCCAGATAACTCTAGATATCTCTAGATAAACTCTAGATAAACTCTAGATAATTCTACATAACTCCAGATAACTCTAGATAACTCCAGATAACTCTAGATAACTCCAGATAACTCTAGATAACTCTAGATAACTCCAGATAACTCCAGATAACTCTAGATAATTCTAGATAAATTCTTGATAAACTCTAGATAATTCTAGATAAATTCTAGATAAACTCTAGATAATTCTAGATAACTCCAGATAACTCTAGATAATTCTAGATAACTCTAGATAACACTAGATAATTCTAGATAACTCCAGATAACACTAGATAATTCTAGATAACTCCAGATAACTCTAGATAATTCTAGATAACTCTAGATAAACTCTAGATAATTCTAGATAACTCCAGATAACTCTAGATAACTCTAGATAAACTCTAGATAAACTCTAGATAATTCTAGATATCTCCAGATAACTCTAGATAACTCCAGAGAACTCCAGATAACTCTAGATAATTCTAGATAAATTCTACATAAACTCTAGATAATTCTAGATAACTCCAGATAACTCCAGATAACTAGATAATTCTAGATAACTCCAGATAACTCTAGATAATTCTAGATAACTCCAGATAACACTAGATAATTCTAGATCTCCAGATAACTCTAGATAACTCTAGATAACTCCAGATAACACTAGATAATTCTAGATAACTCCAGATAACACTAGATAATTCTAGATAACTCCAGATAACACTAGATAATTCTAGATAACTCTAGATAAACTCTAGATAATTCTAGATAACTCCAGATATCTCTAGATAACTCTAGATAAACTCTAGATAAACTCTAGATAATTCTAGATATCTCCAGATAACTCTAGATAACTCCAGATAACTCCAGATAACTCTAGATAATTCTAGATAAATTCTAGATAAACTCCAGATAACTCCAGATAACTCTAGATAATTCTAGACGTATTACGTTGTTGTCTTACAGCGAGAAATACATGCTAACATTAAAAATTCTGGATAACTCTATATAAACTCTAGATAAACTCTAGATAAACTCTAGATAATTCTAGATAACTCCAGATAACATTAGATAATTCTAGATAACTCCAGATAACTCTAGATAATTCTAGATAAATTCTACATAAACTCTAGATAATTCTAGATAACTCCAGATAACTCCAGATAACTAGATAATTCTAGATAACTCCAGATAACTCTAGATAATTCTAGATAACTCCAGATAACACTAGATAATTCTAGATAACTCCAGATAACTCTAGATAATTCTAGATAACTCCAGATAACACTAGATAATTCTAGATAACTCCAGATAACACTAGATAATTCTAGATAACTCCAGATAACTCTAGATAATTCTAGATAACTCTAGATAAACTAGATAATTCTAGATAACTCCAGATAACTCTAGATAACTCTAGATAAACTCTAGATAAACTCTAGATAATTCTAGATATCTCCAAATAACTCTAGATAACTCCAGAGAACTCCAGATAACTCTAGATAATTCTAGATAATTCTAGATAACTCCAGATAACACTAGATAATTCTAGATAACTCCAGATAACACTAGATAATTCTAGATAACTCCAGATAACTCTCGATAATTCTAGATAACTCTAGATAAACTCTAGATAATTCTAGATAACTCCAGATAACTCTAGATAACTCTAGATAAACTCTAGATAAACTCTAGATAATTCTAGATATCTCCAGATAACTCTAGATAACTCCAGATAACTCCAGATAACTCTAGATAATTCTAGATAAATTCTAGATAAACTCTAGATAATTCTAGATAACTCCAGATAACTCCAGATAACTAGATAATTCTAGATAACTCCAGATAACACTAGATAATTCTAGATAACTCCAGATAACTCTAGATAATTCTAGATAACTCCAGATAACACTAGATAATTCTAGATAACTCCAGATAACACTAGATAATTCTAGATAACTCCAGATAACTCTAGATAATTCTAGATAACTCTAGATAAACTCTAGATAATTCTAGATAACTCCAGATAACTCTAGATAACTCTAGATAAACTCTAGATAAACTCTAGATAATTCTAGATATCTCCAAATAACTCTAGATAACTCCAGAGAACTCCAGATAACTCTAGATAATTCTAGATAATTCTAGATAACTCCAGATAACACTAGATAATTCTAGATAACTCCAGATAACACTAGATAATTCTAGATAACTCCAGATAACTCTCGATAATTCTAGATAACTCTAGATAAACTCTAGATAATTCTAGATAACTCCAGATAACTCTAGATAACTCTAGATAAACTCTAGATAAACTCTAGATAATTCTAGATATCTCCAGATAACTCTAGATAACTCCAGATAACTCCAGATAACTCTAGATAATTCTAGATAAATTCTAGATAAACTCTAGATAATTCTAGATAACTCCAGATAACTCCAGATAACTAGATAATTCTAGATAACTCCAGATAACACTAGATAATTCTAGATAACTCCAGATAACTCTAGATAATTCTAGATAACTCCAGATAACACTAGATAATTCTAGATAACTCCAGATAACACTAGATAATTCTAGATAACTCCAGATAACTCTAGATAATTCTAGATAACTCTAGATAAACTCTAGATAATTCTAGATAACTCCAGATAACTCTAGATAACTCTAGATAAACTCTAGATAAACTCTAGATAATTCTAGATATCTCCAAATAACTCTAGATAACTCCAGAGAACTCCAGATAACTCTAGATAATTCTAGATAATTCTAGATAACTCCAGATAACACTAGATAATTCTAGATAACTCCAGATAACACTAGATAATTCTAGATAACTCCAGATAACTCTCGATAATTCTAGATAACTCTAGATAAACTCTAGATAATTCTAGATAACTCCAGATATCTCTAGATAACTCTAGATAAACTCTAGATAAACTCTAGATACTTCTAGATATCTCCAGATAACTATAGATAACTCCAGATAACTCCAGATAACTCTAGATAATTCTAGATAACTCTAGATAAACTCTAGATAATTCTAGATAACTCCAGATAACTCTAGATAACTCTAGATAAACTCTAGATAAACTCTAGATAATTCTAGATAACTCTAGATAAACTCTAGATAATTCTAGATAACTCCAGATAACTCCAGATAACTAGATAATTCTAGATAACTCCAGATAACTCTAGATAATTCTAGATAACTCCAGATAACACTAGATAATTCTAGATAACTCCAGATAACTCTAGATAATTCTAGATAACTCTAGATAACACTAGATAATTCTAGATAACTCCAGATAACACTAGATAATTCTAGATAACTCCAGATAACTCTAGATAATTCTAGATAACTCTAGATAAACTCTAGATAATTCTAGATAACTCCAGATAACTCTAGATAACTCTAGATAAACTCTAGATAAACTCTAGATAATTCTAGATATCTCCAGATAACTCTAGATAACTCCAGAGAACTCCAGATAACTCTAGATAATTCTAGATAAATTCTACATAAACTCTAGATAATTCTAGATAACTCCAGATAACTCCAGATAACTAGATAATTCTAGATAACTCCAGATAACTCTAGATAATTCTAGATAACTCCAGATAACACTAGATAATTCTAGATAACTCCAGATAACTCTAGATAACTCTAGATAACTCCAGATAACACTAGATAATTCTAGATAACTCCAGATAACACTAGATAATTCTAGATAACTCCAGATAACACTAGATAATTCTAGATAACTCTAGATAAACTCTAGATAATTCTAGATAACTCCAGATATCTCTAGATAACTCTAGATAAACTCTAGATAAACTCTAGATAATTCTAGATATCTCCAGATAACTCTAGATAACTCCAGATAACTCCAGATAACTCTAGATAATTCTAGATAAATTCTAGATAAACTCCAGATAACTCCAGATAACTCTAGATAATTCTAGACGTATTACGTTGTTGTCTTACAGCGAGAAATACATGCTAACATTAAAAATTCTGGATAACTCTATATAAACTCTAGATAAACTCTAGATAAACTCTAGATAATTCTAGATAACTCCAGATAACATTAGATAATTCTAGATAACTCCAGATAACTCTAGATAATTCTAGATAAATTCTACATAAACTCTAGATAATTCTAGATAACTCCAGATAACTCCAGATAACTAGATAATTCTAGATAACTCCAGATAACTCTAGATAATTCTAGATAACTCCAGATAACACTAGATAATTCTAGATAACTCCAGATAACTCTAGATAACTCTAGATAACTCCAGATAACTCTAGATAATTCTAGATAAACTCTAGATAAACTCTAGATAATTCTAGATATCTCCAGATAACTCTAGATAACTCCAGATAACTCCAGATAACTCTAGATAATTCTAGATAAATTCTAGATAAACTCCAGATAACTCTAGATAACTCCAGATAACTCTAGATAACTCCAGATAACTCTAGATATCTCTAGATAAACTCTAGATAAACTCTAGATAATTCTACATAACTCCAGATAACTCTAGATAACTCCAGATAACTCTAGATAACTCCAGATAACTCTAGATAACTCTAGATAACTCCAGATAACTCCAGATAACTCTAGATAATTCTAGATAAATTCTTGATAAACTCTAGATAATTCTAGATAAATTCTAGATAAACTCTAGATAATTCTAGATAACTCCAGATAACTCTAGATAATTCTAGATAACTCTAGATAACACTAGATAATTCTAGATAACTCCAGATAACACTAGATAATTCTAGATAACTCCAGATAACTCTAGATAATTCTAGATAACTCTAGATAAACTCTAGATAATTCTAGATAACTCCAGATAACTCTAGATAACTCTAGATAAACTCTAGATAAACTCTAGATAATTCTAGATATCTCCAGATAACTCTAGATAACTCCAGAGAACTCCAGATAACTCTAGATAATTCTAGATAAATTCTACATAAACTCTAGATAATTCTAGATAACTCCAGATAACTCCAGATAACTAGATAATTCTAGATAACTCCAGATAACTCTAGATAATTCTAGATAACTCCAGATAACACTAGATAATTCTAGATAACTCCAGATAACTCTAGATAACTCTAGATAACTCCAGATAACACTAGATAATTCTAGATAACTCCAGATAACACTAGATAATTCTAGATAACTCCAGATAACACTAGATAATTCTAGATAACTCTAGATAAACTCTAGATAATTCTAGATAACTCCAGATATCTCTAGATAACTCTAGATAAACTCTAGATAAACTCTAGATAATTCTAGATATCTCCAGATAACTCTAGATAACTCCAGATAACTCCAGATAACTCTAGATAATTCTAGATAAATTCTAGATAAACTCCAGATAACTCCAGATAACTCTAGATAATTCTAGACGTATTACGTTGTTGTCTTACAGCGAGAAATACATGCTAACATTAAAAATTCTGGATAACTCTATATAAACTCTAGATAAACTCTAGATAAACTCTAGATAATTCTAGATAACTCCAGATAACATTAGATAATTCTAGATAACTCCAGATAACTCTAGATAATTCTAGATAAATTCTACATAAACTCTAGATAATTCTAGATAACTCCAGATAACTCCAGATAACTAGATAATTCTAGATAACTCCAGATAACTCTAGATAATTCTAGATAACTCCAGATAACACTAGATAATTCTAGATAACTCCAGATAACTCTAGATAACTCTAGATAACTCCAGATAACACTAGATAATTCTAGATAACTCCAGATAACACTAGATCATTCTAGATAACTCCAGATAACTCTAGATAATTTTAGATAACTCTAGATAAACTCTAGATAATTCTAGATAACTCCAGATAACTCTAGATAACTCTAGACAAACTCTAGATAAACTCTAGATAATTCTAGATATCTCCAGATAACTCTAGATAACTCCAGATAACTCCAGATAACTCTAGATAATTCTAGATAAATTCTAGATAAACTCTAGATAATTCTAGATAACTTCAGATAACTCCAGATAACTAGATAATTCTAGATAACTCCAGATAACTCTAGATAATTCTAGATAACTCCAGATAACACTAGATAATTCTAGATAACTCCAGATAACTCTAGATAATTCTAGATAACTCCAGATAACACTAGATAATTCTAGATAACTCCAGATAACACTAGATAATTCTAGATAACTCCAGATAACTCTAGATAATTCTAGATATGTCACGCCCTGACCATAGTTTACTTTGTATTTTCTATGTTTTGATTGGTCAGGGTGTGATCTGAGTGGGTATTCTATGTTTCATGTCTTGTTTGTCTATTTCTATGTTCAGCCTGATATGGTTCTCAGTCAGAGGCAGGTGTTCGTCATTGTCTCTGATTGGGAACCATATTTAGGTAGCCTGGGTTTCACTGTGTGTTTGTGGGTGATTGTTCCTGTCCTATGTGTCCCTGTGTTCACACTATATAGGCTGTTAGGGTTTCGTTACGTTTTGTTTTGTAGTATTGTATTGGAGATTCGTGTTTCGTATTATTAATAAACATGGATCGTAAACCACACGCTGCATTTTGGTCCGACTCTCCTTCGTATGAAGACGAAGCTCATTACAGAATCACCCACCACCAACGGACCAAGCGGCGTGTCAACAGGCAGCAGCAGCAGCAAAAAGAGGAGTTACGTTGTAAGGATTTCTGGACATGGGAGGAAATCCTCGACGGGAGAGGACCCTGGGCTAAACCAGGGGAGTATAGCCGCACCAAGGTGCAGCCGAAGAAGGAACAGAGGCAGCAGGAGCAGCAGCAGCCGCAGTGGGAGAGAGCGTCATGGGAGTATGAATTAGATAATGGTGGACCATGGGCTCAACCGGGAGAATATCGCCGTCCCAAGGAAGAACTGGAGGCGGCGAAAGCTGAGAGGCGCAAATATGAGGAAGTAGCACGACGGAGCGGATGGAAGCCCGAGAGTAAGCCTCAAAAATGTATTGGGGGGGGGCTAACAGGGAGTATGGCTACGCCAGGTCGCAGACCTGAGCCAACTCCCCCTGTTTATCGTGAGGAGCCAAGGAGGAGACCAGAACCGGTGTTGGAGGTAAGCGAATCAGAGACTGTGAAGGAGTTAATGGGGAAATTGGAGGAGAGTGAAATGAGGGAGTTGCTGTGTTGGTGCTTTAAATATGATATTCGCCCGAAGGAGCGTGTCGGGGATTTATTGGCACCTGGGCCAGTGCTCTCTACTCGTCCTGAGGTGCGTGCTAGTCAGCTGGTGAAGACAGTGCCAGTCTCACGCACCAGGCCTCCTGTGTACCTCCCTAGCCTTGCATGTCCTGTGCCAACACCGCTCTCAAGATCTCCAGTACGCCTTCACGGTCTAACCCATCCTGTGCCACCTCCACACCCCAGCCCTCCGGTAGCAGCTCCCCGCACTAGGCTTCCTGTGCGTGTCCTCGGCCCAGTACCACAAGTGCCAGCACCACGCATCAGGCCTACAGTGCGCCTCGCCTGTTTAGCGCTGTCGGAGCCTTCCTCCTCTCCAGCGCTGTCGGAGTCTCTCACCTGTTCAGCGCTGCCAGAGCCTTCCTCCTCTTCAGCGCTGTTGGAGTCTCCCGCCTGTTTAGCGCTGTCAGAGCTTTCCGCCTCTACAGCGTTGCCGGAGTCTCCCGCCTGTTCGGAGCTGCCAGTCTGCATGGAGCTGCCAGTCTGCATGGAGCTGCAAGTTTGTATAGAGCTGCCAGTCAGCAAGGAGCTGCCAGTATGCATAGAGCTGCCAGTCTGCAAGGAGCTGCCAGTCTGCAAGGAGCCGCCAGAGCTGCCAGTCTGCAGGATGCTGCCAAAGCTGCCAGTCTGCAAGGAGCCGCCAGAGCTGCCAGTTTGTAAGGAGCCGCCGGAGCTGCCAGTTTGTAAGGAGCAGCCAGGGCCGCCAGTTAGCAGGGAGCAGCCAGGGCCGCCAGTTAGCAGGGAGCAGCCAGGGCCGCCAGTCAGCATGGAGCAGCCAGGGCCGCCAGTCAGCATGGAGCAGCCAGAGCAGCCAGGGCCGCCAGTCAGCATGGAGCAGTCAGAGCAGCCAGGGCCGCCAGTCAGCATGGATCAGCCAGAGCAGCCAGGGCCGCCAGTCAGCATGGAGCAGCCAGAGCTGCCAGTCAGCATGGAGCAGCCAGAGCAGTCTGCCAGCATGGAGCAGCCAGAGCTGCCAGTCAGCATGGAGCAGCCAGAGCAGCCAGTCTGTGTCGACCAGTCTCTTCCAGATCTGCCCGTCGTCCAGACTCTTCCAGATCTGCCCGTCGTCCAGACTCTTCCAGATCTGCCCGTCGTCCAGACTCTTCCAGATCTGCCCGTCGTCCAGACTCTTCCAGATCTGCCAGTCGTCCAGACTCTTCCAGATCTGCCAGTCGTCCAGACTCTTCCAGATCTGCCCGTCGACCAGACTCTTCCAGATCTGCCCGTCGTCCAGACTCTTCCAGATCTGCCAGTCGTCCAGACTCTTCCAGATCTGCCAGTCGTCCAGACTCTTCCAGATCTGCCAGTCGTCCAGACTCTTCCAGATCTGCCAGTCGTCCAGACTCTTCCAGATCTGCCAGTCGACCAGACTCTTCCAGATCTGCCAGTCGACCAGACTCTTCCAGATCTGCCCGTCGTCCAGACTCTTCCAGATCTGCCCGTCGTCCAGACTCTTCCAGATCTGCCAGTCGTCCAGACTCTTCCAGATCTGCCAGTCGTCCAGACTCTTCCAGATCTGCCCGTCGACCAGACTCTTCCAGATCTGCCCGTCGTCCAGACTCTTCCAGATCTGCCAGTCGTCCAGACTCTTCCAGATCTGCCAGTCGTCCAGACTCTTCCAGATCTGCCAGTCGTCCAGACTCTTCCAGATCTGCCAGTCGTCCAGACTCTTCCAGATCTGCCAGTCGTCCAGACTCTTCCAGATCTGCCAGTCGACCAGACTCTTCCAGATCTGCCAGTCGACCAGACTCTTCCAGATCTGCCAGTCGACCAGATTCTCCCAGATCCGCCAGTCGACCAGATTCTCCCAGATCCGCCAGTCGACCAGATTGTCCCAGATCCGCCAGTCGACCAGATTCTTCCAGATCTGCTAGTCGACCAGGATCTGCTGAAACCGCCAGCCAGCCAGGTTCTGGTAGTTTCTACTACCTGCCTGGGCTTCTTCTCAGTGCTGAGCTTCTTCTCAGTGCTGAGCTTCCTCTCAGTGCTGAGCTACCCATCTGTCCCGAGTTACCTCTGTCCCGAGCTGTCCCTCTGTCCCATGTTATCATTGTGGTGGGTAACCTATTTAGGGACGTTTAGGAGGGGGATTAAAACTGTCATGGAGTGGGGTCCACGTCCAGCGCCAGAGCCGCCACCGCGGACAGATGCCCACCCAGACCCTCCCCTATAGGTTCAGGTTTTGCGGCCGGAGTCCGCACCTTGGGGGGGGGGGGGTACTGTCACGCCCTGACCATAGTTTACTTTGTATTTTCTATGTTTTGATTGGTCAGGGTGTGATCTGAGTGGGTATTCTATGTTTCATGTCTTGTTTGTCTATTTCTATGTTCAGCCTGATATGGTTCTCAGTCAGAGGCAGGTGTTCGTCATTGTCTCTGATTGGGAACCATATTTAGGTAGCCTGGGTTTCACTGTGTGTTTGTGGGTGATTGTTCCTGTCCTATGTGTCCCTGTGTTCACACTATATAGGCTGTTAGGGTTTCGTTACGTTTTGTTTTGTAGTATTGTATTGGAGATTCGTGTTTCGTATTATTAATAAACATGGATCGTAAACCACACGCTGCATTTTGGTCCGACTCTCCTTCGTATGAAGACGAAGCTCATTACAAGATAACTCTAGATAAACTCTAGATAATTCTTGATATCTCCAGATAACTCTAGATAACTCCAGAGAACTCCAGATAACTCTAGATAATTCTAGATAAATTCTACATAAACTCTAGATAATTCTAGATAACTCCAGATAACTCTAGATAATTCTAGATAACTCCAGATAACACTAGATAATTCTAGATAACTCCAGATAACTCTAGATAACTCTAGATAACTCTAGATAAACTCTAGATAATTCTAGATAACTCCAGATATCTCTAGATAACTCTAGATAAACTCTAGATAAACTCTAGATAATTCTAGATAGCTCCAGATAACTCTAGAACTCCAGATAACTCCAGATAACTCCAGATAACTCTAGATAATTCTAGATAAATTCTAGATAAACTCTAGATAATTCTAGATAACTCCAGATAACTCCAGATAACTCTAGATAATTCTAGACGTATTACTTTGTTGTCTTACAGCGAGAAATACATGCTAACATTAAAAATTCTGGATAACTCTATATAAACTCTAGATAAACTCTAGATAATTCTAGATAACTCCAGATAACTCTAGATAATTCTAGATAACTCCAGATAACACTAGATAATTCTAGATAACTCCAGATAACTCTAGATATCTCTAGATAAACTCTAGATAAACTCTAGATAATTCTACATAACTCCAGATAACTCTAGATAACTCCAGATAACTCTAGATAACTCCAGATAACTCTAGATAACTCTAGATAACTCCAGATAACTCCAGATAACTCCAGATAACTCTAGATAATTCTAGATAAATTCTTGATAAACTCTAGATAATTCTAGATAAATTCTAGATAAACTCTAGATAATTCTAGATAACTCCAGATAACTCTAGATAATTCTAGACGTATTACGTTGTTGTCTTACAGCGAGAAATACATGCTAACATTAATAATTCTAGATAACTCTAGATAAACTCTAGATAAACTCTAGATAATTCTAGATAACTCCAGATAACACTAGATAATTCTAGAGAACTCTAGATAAACTCTAGATAATTCGAGATAACTCCAGATAACTCTAGATAAACTCTAGATAAACTCTAGATAATTCTAGATATCTCCAGATAACTCTAGATAACTCCAGATAACTCCAGATAACTCTAGATAATTCTAGATAAACTCTAGATAAACTCTAGATAATTCTAGATATCTCCAGATAACTCTAGATAACTCCAGATAACTCCAGATAACTCTAGATAATTCTAGATAAATTCTAGATAAACTCCAGATAACTCTAGATAACTCCAGATAACTCTAGATAACTCCAGATAACTCTAGATAACTCTAGATAATTGTACATAAATTCTTGATAAACTCTAGATAATTCTGGATAAATTCTAGATAAACTCTAGATAATTCTAGATAACTCCAGATAACTCTAGATAATTCTAGACGTATTACGTTGTTGTCTTACAGCGAGAAATACATGCTAACATTAATAATTCTAGATAACTCTAGATAAACTCTAGATAAACTCTAGATAATTCTAGATAACTCCAGATAACACTAGATAATTCTATATAACTCCAGATAACTCTAGATAATTCTAGATAACTCCAGATAATTCTAGATAACTCTAGATAAACTCTAGATAATTCGAGATAACTCCAGATAACTCTAGATAAACTCTAGATAAACTCTAGATAATTCTAGATATCTCCAGATAACTCTAGATAACTCCAGATAACTCCAGATAACTCTAGATAATTCTAGATAAATTCTAGATAAACTCTAGATAATTCTAGATAACTCCAGATAACTCTAGATAATTCTAGACGTATTACGTTGTTGTCTTACAGCGAGAAATACATGCTAACATTAATAATTCTAGATAACTCTATATAAACTCTAGATAAACTAGATAATTCTAGATATCTCCAGATAACTCTAGATAACTCCAGATAACTCCAGATAACTCTAGATAATTCTAGATAACTCCAGATAACTCTAGATAACTCCAGATAACTCTAGATAACTCTAGATAACTCCAGATAACTCTAGATAACTCTAGATAAACTCTAGATAAACTCTAGATAGTTCTAGATAACTCCAGATAACTCTAGATAACTCTAGATAACTCCAGATAACTCCAGATAACTCTAGATAATTCTAGATAAATTCTATATAAACTCTAGATAATTCTAGATAACTCCAAATAACTCTAGATAATTCTAGACGTATTACGTTGTTGTCTTACAGCGAGAAAAACATGCTAACATTAATAATTCTAGATAACTCTAGATAAACTCTAGATAAACTCTAGATAATTCTAGATAACTCCAGATAACTCTAGATAACTCTAGATAAACTCTAGATAAACTCTAGATAGTTCTAGATAACTCCAGATAACTCTAGATAACTCTAGATAACTCCAGATAACTCCAGATAACTCTAGATAATTCTAGATAAATTCTATATAAACTCTAGATAATTCTAGATAACTCCAAATAACTCTAGATAATTCTAGACGTATTACGTTGTTGTCTTACAGCGAGAAAAACATGCTAACATTAATAATTCTAGATAACTCTAGATAAACTCTAGATAAACTCTAGATAATTCTAGATAACTCCAGATAACACTAGATAATTCTAGATAACTCCAGATAACTCTAGATAATTCTAGATAACTCCAGATAACACTAGATAATTCGAGATAACTCCAGATAACTCTAGATAAACTCTAGATAAACTCTAGATAATTCTAGATATCTCCAGATAACTCTAGATAACTCCAGATAACTCCAGATAACTCTAGATAATTCTAGATAAACTCTAGATAAACTCTAGATAATTCTAGATATCTCCAGATAACTCTAGATAACTCCAGATAACTCCAGATAACTCTAGATAATTCTAGATAAATTCTAGATAAACTCCAGATAACTCTAGATAACTCCAGATAACTCTAGATAACTCCAGATAACTCTAGATATCTCTAGATAAACTCTAGATAAACTCTAGATAATTCTACATAACTCCAGATAACTCTAGATAACTCCAGATAACTCTAGATAACTCCAGATAACTCTAGATAACTCTAGATAACTCCAGATAACTCCAGATAACTCTAGATAATTCTAGATAAATTCTTGATAAACTCTAGATAATTCTAGATAAATTCTAGATAAACTCTAGATAATTCTAGATAACTCCAGATAACTCTAGATAATTCTAGACGTATTACGTTGTTGTCTTACAGCGAGAAATACATGCTAACATTAATAATTCTAGATAACTCTAGATAAACTCTAGATAAACTCTAGATAATTCTAGATAACTCCAGATAACACTAGATAATTCTATATAACTCCAGATAACTCTAGATAATTCTAGATAACTCCAGATAATTCTAGATAACTCTAGATAAACTCTAGATAATTCGAGATAACTCCAGATAACTCTAGATAAACTCTAGATAAACTCTAGATAATTCTAGATATCTCCAGATAACTCTAGATAACTCCAGATAACTCCAGATAACTCTAGATAATTCTAGATAAATTCTAGATAAACTCTAGATAATTCTAGATAACTCCAGATAACTCTAGATAATTCTAGATAACTCCAGATAACACTAGATAATTCGAGATAACTCCAGATAACTCTAGATAAACTCTAGATAAACTCTAGATAATTCTAGATATCTCCAGATAACTCTAGATAACTCCAGATAACTACAGATAACTCTAGATAATTCTAGATAAACTCTAGATAAACTCTAGATAATTCTAGATATCTCCAGATAACTCTAGATAACTCCAGATAACTCCAGATAACTCTAGATAATTCTAGATAAATTCTAGATAAACTCCAGATAACTCTAGATAACTCCAGATAACTCTAGATAACTCCAGATAACTCTAGATATCTCTAGATAAACTCTAGATAAACTCTAGATAATTCTACATAACTCCAGATAACTCTAGATAACTCCAGATAACTCTAGATAACTCCAGATAACTCTAGATAACTCTAGATAACTCCAGATAACTCCAGATAACTCTAGATAATTCTAGATAAATTCTTGATAAACTCTAGATAATTCTAGATAAATTCTAGATAAACTCTAGATAATTCTAGATAACTCCAGATAACTCTAGATAATTCTAGACGTATTACGTTGTTGTCTTACAGCGAGAAATACATGCTAACATTAATAATTCTAGATAACTCTAGATAAACTCTAGATAAACTCTAGATAATTCTAGATAACTCCAGATAACACTAGATAATTCTATATAACTCCAGATAACTCTAGATAATTCTAGATAACTCCAGATAATTCTAGATAACTCTAGATAAACTCTAGATAATTCGAGATAACTCCAGATAACTCTAGATAAACTCTAGATAAACTCTAGATAATTCTAGATATCTCCAGATAACTCTAGATAACTCCAGATAACTCCAGATAACTCTAGATAATTCTAGATAAATTCTAGATAAACTCTAGATAATTCTAGATAACTCCAGATAACTCTAGATAATTCTAGATAACTCCAGATAACACTAGATAATTCGAGATAACTCCAGATAACTCTAGATAAACTCTAGATAAACTCTAGATAATTCTAGATATCTCCAGATAACTCTAGATAACTCCAGATAACTACAGATAACTCTAGATAATTCTAGATAAACTCTACATAAACTCTAGATAATTCTAGATATCTCCAGATAACTCTAGATAACTCCAGATAACTCCAGATAACTCTAGATAATTCTAGATAAATTCTAGATAAACTCCAGATAACTCTAGATAACTCCAGATAACTCTAGATAACTCCAGATAACTCTAGATATCTCTAGATAAACTCTAGATAAACTCTAGATAATTCTACATAACTCCAGATAACTCTAGATAACTCCAGATAACTCTAGATAACTCCAGATAACTCTAGATAACTCTAGATAACTCCAGATAACTCCAGATAACTCTAGATAATTCTAGATAAATTCTTGATAAACTCTAGATAATTCTAGATAAATTCTAGATAAACTCTAGATAATTCTAGATAACTCCAGATAACTCTAGATAATTCTAGACGTATTACGTTGTTGTCTTACAGCGAGAAATACATGCTAACATTAATAATTCTAGATAACTCTAGATAAACTCTAGATAAACTCTAGATAATTCTAGATAACTCCAGATAACACTAGATAATTCTATATAACTCCAGATAACTCTAGATAATTCTAGATAACTCCAGATAATTCTAGATAACTCTAGATAAACTCTAGATAATTCGAGATAACTCCAGATAACTCTAGATAAACTCTAGATAAACTCTAGATAATTCTAGATATCTCCAGATAACTCTAGATAACTCCAGATAACTCCAGATAACTCTAGATAATTCTAGATAAATTCTAGATAAACTCTAGATAATTCTAGATAACTCCAGATAACTCTAGATAATTCTAGACGTATTACGTTGTTGTCTTACAGCGAGAAATACATGCTAACATTAATAATTCTAGATAACTCTATATAAACTCTAGATAAACTAGATAATTCTAGATATCTCCAGATAACTCTAGATAACTCCAGATAACTCCAGATAACTCTAGATAATTCTAGATAACTCCAGATAACTCTAGATAACTCCAGATAACTCTAGATAACTCTAGATAACTCCAGATAACTCTAGATAACTCTAGATAAACTCTAGATAAACTCTAGATAGTTCTAGATAACTCCAGATAACTCTAGATAACTCTAGATAACTCCAGATAACTCCAGATAACTCTAGATAATTCTAGATAAATTCTATATAAACTCTAGATAATTCTAGATAACTCCAAATAACTCTAGATAATTCTAGACGTATTACGTTGTTGTCTTACAGCGAGAAAAACATGCTAACATTAATAATTCTAGATAACTCTAGATAAACTCTAGATAAACTCTAGATAATTCTAGATAACTCCAGATAACACTAGATAATTCTAGATAACTCCAGATAACTCTAGATAATTCTAGATAACTCCAGATAACACTAGATAATTCGAGATAACTCCAGATATCTCTAGATAAACTCTAGATAAACTCTAGATAATTCTAGATATCTCCAGATAACTCTAGATAACTCCAGATAACTCTAGATAATTCTAGATAAACTCTAGATAAACTCTAGATAATTCTAGATATCTCCAGATAACTCTAGATAACTCCAGATAACTCCAGATAACTCTAGATAATTCTAGATAAATTCTAGATAAACTCCAGATAACTCTAGATAACTCCAGATAACTCTAGATAACTCCAGATAACTCTAGATATCTCTAGATAAACTCTAGATAAACTCTAGATAATTCTACATAACTCCAGATAACTCTAGATAACTCCAGATAACTCTAGATAACTCCAGATAACTCTAGATAACTCTAGATAACTCCAGATAACTCCAGATAACTCTAGATAATTCTAGATAAATTCTTGATAAACTCTAGATAATTCTAGATAAATTCTAGATAAACTCTAGATAATTCTAGATAACTCCAGATAACTCTAGATAATTCTAGATAACTCTAGATAACACTAGATAATTCTAGATAACTCCAGATAACACTAGATAATTCTAGATAACTCCAGATAACTCTAGATAATTCTAGATAACTCTAGATAAACTCTAGATAATTCTAGATAACTCCAGATAACTCTAGATAACTCTAGATAAACTCTAGATAAACTCTAGATAATTCTAGATATCTCCAGATAACTCTAGATAACTCCAGAGAACTCCAGATAACTCTAGATAATTCTAGATAAATTCTACATAAACTCTAGATAATTCTAGATAACTCCAGATAACTCCAGATAACTAGATAATTCTAGATAACTCCAGATAACTCTAGATAATTCTAGATAACTCCAGATAACACTAGATAATTCTAGATAACTCCAGATAACTCTAGATAACTCTAGATAACTCCAGATAACACTAGATAATTCTAGATAACTCCAGATAACACTAGATAATTCTAGATAACTCCAGATAACACTAGATAATTCTAGATAACTCTAGATAAACTCTAGATAATTCTAGATAACTCCAGATATCTCTAGATAACTCTAGATAAACTCTAGATAAACTCTAGATAATTCTAGATATCTCCAGATAACTCTAGATAACTCCAGATAACTCCAGATAACTCTAGATAATTCTAGATAAATTCTAGATAAACTCCAGATAACTCCAGATAACTCTAGATAATTCTAGACGTATTACGTTGTTGTCTTACAGCGAGAAATACATGCTAACATTAAAAATTCTGGATAACTCTATATAAACTCTAGATAAACTCTAGATAAACTCTAGATAATTCTAGATAACTCCAGATAACATTAGATAATTCTAGATAACTCCAGATAACTCTAGATAATTCTAGATAAATTCTACATAAACTCTAGATAATTCTAGATAACTCCAGATAACTCCAGATAACTAGATAATTCTAGATAACTCCAGATAACTCTAGATAATTCTAGATAACTCCAGATAACACTAGATAATTCTAGATAACTCCAGATAACTCTAGATAATTCTAGATAACTCCAGATAACACTAGATAATTCTAGATAACTCCAGATAACACTAGATAATTCTAGATAACTCCAGATAACTCTAGATAATTCTAGATAACTCTAGATAAACTAGATAATTCTAGATAAATTCTTGATAAACTCTAGATAATTCTAGATAAATTCTAGATAAACTCTAGATAATTCTAGATAACTCCAGATAACTCTAGATAATTCTAGATAACTCTAGATAACACTAGATAATTCTAGATAACTCCAGATAACTCCAGATAACTCTAGATATCTCTAGATAAACTCTAGATAAACTCTAGATAATTCTACATAACTCCAGATAACTCTAGATAACTCCAGATAACTCTAGATAACTCCAGATAACTCTAGATAACTCTAGATAACTCCAGATAACTCCAGATAACTCTAGATAATTCTAGATAAATTCTTGATAAACTCTAGATAATTCTAGATAAATTCTAGATAAACTCTAGATAATTCTAGATAACTCCAGATAACTCTAGATAATTCTAGATAACTCTAGATAACACTAGATAATTCTAGATAACTCCAGATAACACTAGATAATTCTAGATAACTCCAGATAACTCTAGATAATTCTAGATAACTCTAGATAAACTCTAGATAATTCTAGATAACTCCAGATAACTCTAGATAACTCTAGATAAACTCTAGATAAACTCTAGATAATTCTAGATATCTCCAGATAACTCTAGATAACTCCAGAGAACTCCAGATAACTCTAGATAATTCTAGATAAATTCTACATAAACTCTAGATAATTCTAGATAACTCCAGATAACTCCAGATAACTAGATAATTCTAGATAACTCCAGATAACTCTAGATAATTCTAGATAACTCCAGATAACACTAGATAATTCTAGATAACTCCAGATAACTCTAGATAACTCTAGATAACTCCAGATAACACTAGATAATTCTAGATAACTCCAGATAACACTAGATAATTCTAGATAACTCCAGATAACACTAGATAATTCTAGATAACTCTAGATAAACTCTAGATAATTCTAGATAACTCCAGATATCTCTAGATAACTCTAGATAAACTCTAGATAAACTCTAGATAATTCTAGATATCTCCAGATAACTCTAGATAACTCCAGATAACTCCAGATAACTCTAGATAATTCTAGATAAATTCTAGATAAACTCCAGATAACTCCAGATAACTCTAGATAATTCTAGACGTATTACGTTGTTGTCTTACAGCGAGAAATACATGCTAACATTAAAAATTCTGGATAACTCTATATAAACTCTAGATAAACTCTAGATAAACTCTAGATAATTCTAGATAACTCCAGATAACATTGGATAATTCTAGATAACTCCAGATAACTCTAGATAATTCTAGATAAATTCTACATAAACTCTAGATAATTCTAGATAACTCCAGATAACTCCAGATAACTAGATAATTCTAGATAACTCCAGATAACTCTAGATAATTCTAGATAACTCCAGATAACACTAGATAATTCTAGATAACTCCAGATAACTCTAGATAATTCTAGATAACTCCAGATAACACTAGATAATTCTAGATAACTCCAGATAACACTAGATAATTCTAGATAACTCCAGATAACTCTAGATAATTCTAGATAACTCTAGATAAACTAGATAATTCTAGATAAATTCTTGATAAACTCTAGATAATTCTAGATAAATTCTAGATAAACTCTAGATAATTCTAGATAACTCCAGATAACTCTAGATAATTCTAGATAACTCTAGATAACACTAGATAATTCTAGATAACTCCAGATAACTCCAGATAACTCTAGATATCTCTAGATAAACTCTAGATAAACTCTAGATAATTCTACATAACTCCAGATAACTCTAGATAACTCCAGATAACTCTAGATAACTCCAGATAACTCTAGATAACTCTAGATAACTCCAGATAACTCCAGATAACTCTAGATAATTCTAGATAAATTCTTGATAAACTCTAGATAATTCTAGATAAATTCTAGATAAACTCTAGATAATTCTAGATAACTCCAGATAACTCTAGATAATTCTAGATAACTCTAGATAACACTAGATAATTCTAGATAACTCCAGATAACACTAGATAATTCTAGATAACTCCAGATAACTCTAGATAATTCTAGATAACTCTAGATAAACTCTAGATAATTCTAGATAACTCCAGATAACACTAGATAATTCTAGATAACTCCAGATAACACTAGATAATTCTAGATAACTCTAGATAAACTCTAGATAATTCTAGATAACTCCAGATATCTCTAGATAACTCTAGATAAACTCTAGATAAACTCTAGATAATTCTAGATATCTCCAGATAACTCTAGATAACTCCAGATAACTCCAGATAACTCTAGATAATTCTAGATAAATGCTAGATAAACTCCAGATAACTCCAGATAACTCTAGATAATTCTAGACGTATTACGTTGTTGTCTTACAGCGAGAAATACATGCTAACATTAAAAATTCTGGATAACTCTATATAAACTCTAGATAAACTCTAGATAAACTCTAGATAATTCTAGATAACTCCAGATAACATTGGATAATTCTAGATAACTCCAGATAACTCTAGATAATTCTAGATAAATTCTACATAAACTCTAGATAATTCTAGATAACTCCAGATAACTCCAGATAACTAGATAATTCTAGATAACTCCAGATAACTCTAGATAATTCTAGATAACTCCAGATAACACTAGATAATTCTAGATAACTCCAGATAACTCTAGATAATTCTAGATAACTCCAGATAACACTAGATAATTCTAGATAACTCCAGATAACACTAGATAATTCTAGATAACTCCAGATAACTCTAGATAATTCTAGATAACTCTAGATAAACTAGATAATTCTAGATAACTCCAGATAACTCTAGATAACTCTAGATAAACTCTAGATAAACTCTAGATAATTCTAGATATCTCCAAATAACTCTAGATAACTCCAGAGAACTCCAGATAACTCTAGATAATTCTAGATAATTCTAGATAACTCCAGATAACACTAGATAATTCTAGATAACTCCAGATAACACTAGATAATTCTAGATAACTCCAGATAACTCTCGATAATTCTAGATAACTCTAGATAAACTCTAGATAATTCTAGATAACTCCAGATAACTCTAGATAACTCTAGATAAACTCTAGATAAACTCTAGATAATTCTAGATATCTCCAGATAACTCTAGATAACTCCAGATAACTCCAGATAACTCTAGATAATTCTAGATAAATTCTAGATAAACTCTAGATAATTCTAGATAACTCCAGATAACTCCAGATAACTAGATAATTCTAGATAACTCCAGATAACACTAGATAATTCTAGATAACTCCAGATAACTCTAGATAATTCTAGATAACTCCAGATAACACTAGATAATTCTAGATAACTCCAGATAACACTAGATAATTCTAGATAACTCCAGATAACTCTAGATAATTCTAGATAACTCTAGATAAACTCTAGATAATTCTAGATAACTCCAGATAACTCTAGATAACTCTAGATAAACTCTAGATAAACTCTAGATAATTCTAGATATCTCCAAATAACTCTAGATAACTCCAGAGAACTCCAGATAACTCTAGATAATTCTAGATAATTCTAGATAACTCCAGATAACACTAGATAATTCTAGATAACTCCAGATAACACTAGATAATTCTAGATAACTCCAGATAACTCTCGATAATTCTAGATAACTCTAGATAAACTCTAGATAATTCTAGATAACTCCAGATATCTCTAGATAACTCTAGATAAACTCTAGATAAACTCTAGATACTTCTAGATATCTACAGATAACTATAGATAACTCCAGATAACTCCAGATAACTCTAGATAATTCTAGATAACTCTAGATAAACTCTAGATAATTCTAGATAACTCCAGATAACTCTAGATAACTCTAGATAAACTCTAGATAAACTCTAGATAATTCTAGATAACTCTAGATAAACTCTAGATAATTCTAGATAACTCCAGATAACTCCAGATAACTAGATAATTCTAGATAACTCCAGATAACTCTAGATAATTCTAGATAACTCCAGATAACACTAGATAATTCTAGATAACTCCAGATAACTCTAGATAATTCTAGATAACTCTAGATAACACTAGATAATTCTAGATAACTCCAGATAACACTAGATAATTCTAGATAACTCCAGATAACTCTAGATAATTCTAGATAACTCTAGATAAACTCTAGATAATTCTAGATAACTCCAGATAACTCTAGATAACTCTAGATAAACTCTAGATAAACTCTAGATAATTCTAGATATCTCCAGATAACTCTAGATAACTCCAGAGAACTCCAGATAACTCTAGATAATTCTAGATAAATTCTACATAAACTCTAGATAATTCTAGATAACTCCAGATAACTCCAGATAACTAGATAATTCTAGATAACTCCAGATAACTCTAGATAATTCTAGATAACTCCAGATAACACTAGATAATTCTAGATAACTCCAGATAACTCTAGATAACTCTAGATAACTCCAGATAACACTAGATAATTCTAGATAACTCCAGATAACACTAGATAATTCTAGATAACTCCAGATAACACTAGATAATTCTAGATAACTCTAGATAAACTCTAGATAATTCTAGATAACTCCAGATATCTCTAGATAACTCTAGATAAACTCTAGATAAACTCTAGATAATTCTAGATATCTCCAGATAACTCTAGATAACTCCAGATAACTCCAGATAACTCTAGATAATTCTAGATAAATTCTAGATAAACTCCAGATAACTCCAGATAACTCTAGATAATTCTAGACGTATTACGTTGTTGTCTTACAGCGAGAAATACATGCTAACATTAAAAATTCTGGATAACTCTATATAAACTCTAGATAAACTCTAGATAAACTCTAGATAATTCTAGATAACTCCAGATAACATTAGATAATTCTAGATAACTCCAGATAACTCTAGATAATTCTAGATAAATTCTACATAAACTCTAGATAATTCTAGATAACTCCAGATAACTCCAGATAACTAGATAATTCTAGATAACTCCAGATAACTCTAGATAATTCTAGATAACTCCAGATAACACTAGATAATTCTAGATAACTCCAGATAACTCTAAATAACTCTAGATAACTCCAGATAACACTAGATAATTCTAGATAACTCCAGATAACACTAGATAATTCTAGATAACTCCAGATAACTCTAGATAATTTTAGATAACTCTAGATAAACTCTAGATAATTCTAGATAACTCCAGATAACTCTAGATAACTCCAGATAACTCCAGATAACTCTAGATAATTCTAGATAAATTCTAGATAAACTCTAGATAATTCTAGATAACTCCAGATAACTCCAGATAACTAGATAATTCTAGATAACTCCAGATAACACTAGATAATTCTAGATAACTCCAGATAACTCTAGATAATTCTAGATAACTCCAGATAACACTAGATAATTCTAGATAACTCCAGATAACACTAGATAATTCTAGATAACTCCAGATAACTCTAGATAATTCTAGATAACTCTAGATAAACTCTAGATAATTCTAGATAACTCCAGATAACTCTAGATAACTCTAGATAAACTCTAGATAAACTCTAGATAATTCTAGATATCTCCAAATAACTCTAGATAACTCCAGAGAACTCCAGATAACTCTAGATAATTCTAGATAATTCTAGATAACTCCAGATAACACTAGATAATTCTAGATAACTCCAGATAACACTAGATAATTCTAGATAACTCCAGATAACTCTCGATAATTCTAGATAACTCTAGATAATCTCTAGATAATTCTAGATAACTCCAGATATCTCTAGATAACTCTAGATAAACTCTAGATAAACTCTAGATACTTCTAGATATCTCCAGATAACTATAGATAACTCCAGATAACTCCAGATAACTCTAGATAATTCTAGATAACTCTAGATAAACTCTAGATAATTCTAGATAACTCCAGATAACTCTAGATAACTCTAGATAAACTCTAGATAAACTCTAGATAATTCTAGATAACTCTAGATAAACTCTAGATAATTCTAGATAACTCCAGATAACTCCAGATAACTAGATAATTCTAGATAACTCCAGATAACTCTAGATAATTCTAGATAACTCCAGATAACACTAGATAATTCTAGATAACTCCAGATAACTCTAGATAATTCTAGATAACTCTAGATAACACTAGATAATTCTAGATAACTCCAGATAATACTAGATAATTCTAGATAACTCCAGATAACTCTAGATAATTCTAGATAACTCTAGATAAACTCTAGATAATTCTAGATAACTCCAGATAACTCTAGATAACTCTAGATAAACTCTAGATAAACTCTAGATAATTCTAGATATCTCCAGATAACTCTAGATAACTCCAGAGAACTCCAGATAACTCTAGATAATTCTAGATAAATTCTACATAAACTCTAGATAATTCTAGATAACTCCAGATAACTCCAGATAACTAGATAATTCTAGATAACTCCAGATAACTCTAGATAATTATAGATAACTCCAGATAACACTAGATAATTCTAGATAACTCCAGATAACTCTAGATAACTCTAGATAACTCCAGATAACACTAGATAATTCTAGATAACTCCAGATAACACTAGATAATTCTAGATAACTCCAGATAACACTAGATAATTCTAGATAACTCTAGATAAACTCTAGATAATTCTAGATAACTCCAGATATCTCTAGATAACTCTAGATAAACTCTAGATAAACTCTAGATAATTCTAGATATCTCCAGATAACTCTAGATAACTCCAGATAACTCCAGATAACTCTAGATAATTCTAGATAAATTCTAGATAAACTCCAGATAACTCCAGATAACTCTAGATAATTCTAGACGTATTACGTTGTTGTCTTACAGCGAGAAATACATGCTAACATTAAAAATTCTGGATAACTCTATATAAACTCTAGATAAACTCTAGATAAACTCTAGATAATTCTAGATAACTCCAGATAACATTAGATAATTCTAGATAACTCCAGATAACTCTAGATAATTCTAGATAAATTCTACATAAACTCTAGATAATTCTAGATAACTCCAGATAACTCCAGATAACTAGATAATTCTAGATAACTCCAGATAACTCTAGATAATTCTAGATAACTCCAGATAACACTAGATAATTCTAGATAACTCCAGATAACTCTAGATAACTCTAGATAACTCCAGATAACACTAGATAATTCTAGATAACTCCAGATAACACTAGATAATTCTAGATAACTCCAGATAACTCTAGATAATTTTAGATAACTCTAGATAAACTCTAGATAATTCTAGATAACTCCAGATAACTCTAGATAACTCTAGACAAACTCTAGATAAACTCTAGATAATTCTAGATATCTCCAGATAACTCTAGATAACTCCAGATAACTCCAGATAACTCTAGATAATTCTAGATAAATTCTAGATAAACTCTAGATAATTCTAGATAACTTCAGATAACTCCAGATAACTAGATAATTCTAGATAACTCCAGATAACTTTAGATAATTCTAGATAACTCCAGATAACACTAGATAATTCTAGATAACTCCAGATAACTCTAGATAATTCTAGATAACTCCAGATAACACTAGATAATTCTAGATAACTCCAGATAACACTAGATAATTCTAGATAACTCCAGATAACTCTAGATAATTCTAGATATGTCACGCCCTGACCATAGTTTACTTTGTATTTTCTATGTTTTGATTGGTCAGGGTGTGATCTGAGTGGGTATTCTATGTTTCATGTCTTGTTTGTCTATTTCTATGTTCAGCCTGATATGGTTCTCAGTCAGAGGCAGGTGTTCGTCATTGTCTCTGATTGGGAACCATATTTAGGTAGCCTGGGTTTCACTGTGTGTTTGTGGGTGATTGTTCCTGTCCTATGTGTCCCTGTGTTCACACTATATAGGCTGTTAGGGTTTCGTTACGTTTTGTTTTGTAGTATTGTATTGGAGATTCGTGTTTCGTATTATTAATAAACATGGATCGTAAACCACACGCTGCATTTTGGTCCGACTCTCCTTCTTATGAAGACGAAGCTCATTACAGAATCACCCACCACCAACGGACCAAGCGGCGTGTCAACAGGCAGCAGCAGCAGCAAAAAGAGGAGTTACGTTGTAAGGATTTCTGGACATGGGAGGAAATCCTCGACGGGAGAGGACCCTGGGCTAAACCAGGGGAGTATAACCGCACCAAGGTGCAGCCGAAGAAGGAACAGAGGCAGCAGGAGCAGCAGCAGCCGCAGTGGGAGAGAGCGTCATGGGAGTATGAATTAGATAATGGTGGACCATGGGCTCAACCGGGAGAATATCGCCGTCCCAAGGAAGAACTGGAGGCGGCGAAAGCTGAGAGGCGCAAATATGAGGAAGTAGCACGACGGAGCGGATGGAAGCCCGAGAGTAAGCCTCAAAAATTTATTGGGGGGGGGCTAACAGGGAGTATGGCTACGCCAGGTCGCAGACCTGAGCCAACTCCCCCTGTTTATCGTGAGGAGCCAAGGAGGAGACCAGAACCGGTGTTGGAGGTAAGCGAATCAGAGACTGTGAAGGAGTTAATGGGGAAATTGGAGGAGAGTGAAATGAGGGAGTTGCTGTGTTGGTGCTTTAAATATGATATTCGCCCGAAGGAGCGTGTCGGGGATTTATTGGCACCTGGGCCAGTGCTCTCTACTCGTCCTGAGGTGCGTGCTAGTCAGCTGGTGAAGACAGTGCCAGTCTCACGCACCAGGCCTCCTGTGTACCTCCCTAGCCTTGCATGTCCTGTGCCAACACCGCTCTCAAGAGCTCCAGTACGCCTTCACGGTCTAACCCATCCTGTGCCACCTCCACACCCCAGCCCTCCGGTAGCAGCTCCCCGCACTAGGCTTCCTGTGCGTGTCCTCGGCCCAGTACCACAAGTGCCAGCACCACGCATCAGGCCTACAGTGCGCCTCGCCTGTTTAGCGCTGTCGGAGCCTTCCTCCTCTCCAGCGCTGTCGGAGTCTCTCACCTGTTCAGCGCTGCCAGAGCCTTCCTCCTCTTCAGCGCTGTTGGAGTCTCCCGCCTGTTTAGCGCTGTCAGAGCTTTCCGCCTCTACAGCGTTGCCGGAGTCTCCCGCCTGTTCGGAGCTGCCAGTCTGCATGGAGCTGCCAGTCTGCATGGAGCTGCAAGTTTGTATAGAGCTGCCAGTCAGCAAGGAGCTGCCAGTATGCATAGAGCTGCCAGTCTGCAAGGAGCTGCCAGTCTGCAAGGAGCCGCCAGAGCTGCCAGTCTGCAGGATGCTGCCAAAGCTGCCAGTCTGCAAGGAGCCGCCAGAGCTGCCAGTTTGTAAGGAGCCGCCGGAGCTGCCAGTTTGTAAGGAGCAGCCAGGGCCGCCAGTTAGCAGGGAGCAGCCAGGGCCGCCAGTTAGCAGGGAGCAGCCAGGGCCGCCAGTCAGCATGGAGCAGCCAGGGCCGCCAGTCAGCATGGAGCAGCCAGAGCAGCCAGGGCCGCCAGTCAGCATGGAGCAGTCAGAGCAGCCAGGGCCGCCAGTCAGCATGGAGCAGCCAGAGCAGCCAGGGCCGCCAGTCAGCATGGAGCAGCCAGAGCTGCCAGTCAGCATGGAGCAGCCAGAGCAGTCTGCCAGCATGGAGCAGCCAGAGCTGCCAGTCAGCATGGAGCAGCCAGAGCAGCCAGTCTGTGTCGACCAGTCTCTTCCAGATCTGCCCGTCGTCCAGACTCTTCCAGATCTGCCCGTCGTCCAGACTCTTCCAGATCTGCCCGTCGTCCAGACTCTTCCAGATCTGCCCGTCGTCCAGACTCTTCCAGATCTGCCCGTCGTCCAGACTCTTCCAGATCTGCCAGTCGTCCAGACTCTTCCAGATCTGCCAGTCGTCCAGACTCTTCCAGATCTGCCCGTCGACCAGACTCTTCCAGATCTGCCCGTCGTCCAGACTCTTCCAGATCTGCCAGTCGTCCAGACTCTTCCAGATCTGCCAGTCGTCCAGACTCTTCCAGATCTGCCAGTCGTCCAGACTCTTCCAGATCTGCCAGTCGTCCAGACTCTTCCAGATCTGCCAGTCGACCAGACTCTTCCAGATCTGCCAGTCGACCAGACTCTTCCAGATCTGCCAGTCGACCAGATTCTCCCAGATCCGCCAGTCGACCAGATTCTCCCAGATCCGCCAGTCGACCAGATTCTCCCAGATCCGCCAGTCGACCAGATTCTCCCAGATCCGCCAGTCGACCAGATTGTCCCAGATCCGCCAGTCGACCAGATTCTTCCAGATCTGCTAGTCGACCAGGATCTGCTGAAACCGCCAGCCAGCCAGGTTCTGGTAGTTTCTACTACCTGCCTGGGCTTCTTCTCAGTGCTGAGCTTCTTCTCAGTGCTGAGCTTCCTCTCAGTGCTGAGCTACCCATCTGTCCCGAGTTACCTCTGTCCCGAGCTGTCCCTCTGTCCCATGTTATCATTGTGGTGGGTAACCTATTTAGGGACGTTTAGGAGGGGGATTAAAACTGTCATGGAGTGGGGTCCACGTCCAGCGCCAGAGCCGCCACCGCGGACAGATGCCCACCCAGACCCTCCCCTATAGGTTCAGGTTTTGCGGCCGGAGTCCGCACCTTGGGGGGGGGGGGGGGGGTACTGTCACGCCCTGACCATAGTTTACTTTGTATTTTCTATGTTTTGATTGGTCAGGGTGTGATCTGAGTGGGTATTCTATGTTTCATGTCTTGTTTGTCTATTTCTATGTTCAGCCTGATATGGTTCTCAGTCAGAGGCAGGTGTTCGTCATTGTCTCTGATTGGGAACCATATTTAGGTAGCCTGGGTTTCACTGTGTGTTTGTGGGTGATTGTTCCTGTCCTATGTGTCCCTGTGTTCACACTATATAGGCTGTTAGGGTTTCGTTACGTTTTGTTTTGTAGTATTGTATTGGAGATTCGTGTTTCGTATTATTAATAAACATGGATCGTAAACCACACGCTGCATTTTGGTCCGACTCTCCTTCGTATGAAGACGAAGCTCATTACAAGATAACTCTAGATAATTCTAGATATCTCCAGATAACTCTAGATAACTCCAGAGAACTCCAGATAACTCTAGATAATTCTAGATAAATTCTAGATAAACTCTAGATAATTCTAGATAACTCCAGATAACTCCAGATAACTCCAGATAACTCTAGATAATTCTAGATAAATTCTAGATAAACTCTAGATAATTCTAGATAACTCCAGATAACTCCAGATAACTCTAGATAATTCTAGACGTATTACTTTGTTGTCTTACAGCGAGAAATACATGCTAACATTAAAAATTCTGGATAACTCTATATAAACTCTAGATAAACTCTAGATAATTCTAGATAACTCCAGATAACTCTAGATAATTCTAGATAACTCCAGATAACACTAGATAATTCTAGATAACTCCAGATAACTCTAGATATCTCTAGATAAACTCTAGATAAACTCTAGATAATTCTACATAACTCCAGATAACTCTAGATAACTCCAGATAACTCTAGATAACTCCAGATAACTCTAGATAACTCTAGATAACTCTAGATAACTCCAGATAACTCCAGATAACTCCAGATAACTCTAGATAATTCTAGATAAATTCTTGATAAACTCTAGATAATTCTAGATAAATTCTAGATAAACTCTAGATAATTCTAGATAACTCCAGATAACTCTAGATAATTCTAGACGTATTACGTTGTTGTCTTACAGCGAGAAATACATGCTAACATTAATAATTCTAGATAACTCTAGATAAACTCTAGATAAACTCTAGATAATTCTAGATAACTCCAGATAACACTAGATAATTCTAGATAACTCTAGATAAACTCTAGATAATTCGAGATAACTCCAGATAACTCTAGATAAACTCTAGATAAACTCTAGATAATTCTAGATATCTCCAGATAACTCTAGATAACTCCAGATAACTCCAGATAACTCTAGATAATTCTAGATAAACTCTAGATAAACTCTAGATAATTCTAGATATCTCCAGATAACTCTAGATAACTCCAGATAACTCCAGATAACTCTAGATAATTCTAGATAAATTCTAGATAAACTCCAGATAACTCTAGATAACTCCAGATAACTCTAGATAACTCCAGATAACTCTAGATAACTCTAGATAATTGTACATAAATTCTTGATAAACTCTAGATAATTCTGGATAAATTCTAGATAAACTCTAGATAATTCTAGATAACTCCAGATAACTCTAGATAATTCTAGACGTATTACGTTGTTGTCTTACAGCGAGAAATACATGCTAACATTAATAATTCTAGATAACTCTAGATAAACTCTAGATAAACTCTAGATAATTCTAGATAACTCCAGATAACACTAGATAATTCTATATAACTCCAGATAACTCTAGATAATTCTAGATAACTCCAGATAATTCTAGATAACTCTAGATAAACTCTAGATAATTCGAGATAACTCCAGATAACTCTAGATAAACTCTAGATAAACTCTAGATAATTCTAGATATCTCCAGATAACTCTAGATAACTCCAGATAACTCCAGATAACTCTAGATAATTCTAGATAAATTCTAGATAAACTCTAGATAATTCTAGATAACTCCAGATAACTCTAGATAATTCTAGACGTATTACGTTGTTGTCTTACAGCGAGAAATACATGCTAACATTAATAATTCTAGATAACTCTATATAAACTCTAGATAAACTAGATAATTCTAGATATCTCCAGATAACTCTAGATAACTCCAGATAACTCCAGATAACTCTAGATAATTCTAGATAACTCCAGATAACTCTAGATAACTCCAGATAACTCTAGATAACTCTAGATAACTCCAGATAACTCTAGATAACTCTAGATAAACTCTAGATAAACTCTAGATAGTTCTAGATAACTCCAGATAACTCTAGATAACTCTAGATAACTCCAGATAACTCCAGATAACTCTAGATAATTCTAGATAAATTCTATATAAACTCTAGATAATTCTAGATAACTCCAAATAACTCTAGATAATTCTAGACGTATTACGTTGTTGTCTTACAGCGAGAAAAACATGCTAACATTAATAATTCTAGATAACTCTAGATAAACTCTAGATAAACTCTAGATAATTCTAGATAACTCCAGATAACACTAGATAATTCTAGATAACTCCAGATAACTCTAGATAATTCTAGATAACTCCAGATAACACTAGATAATTCGAGATAACTCCAGATAACTCTAGATAAACTCTAGATAAACTCTAGATAATTCTAGATATCTCCAGATAACTCTAGATAACTCCAGATAACTCCAGATAACTCTAGATAATTCTAGATAAACTCTAGATAAACTCTAGATAATTCTAGATATCTCCAGATAACTCTAGATAACTCCAGATAACTCCAGATAACTCTAGATAATTCTAGATAAATTCTAGATAAACTCCAGATAACTCTAGATAACTCCAGATAACTCTAGATAACTCCAGATAACTCTAGATATCTCTAGATAAACTCTAGATAAACTCTAGATAATTCTACATAACTCCAGATAACTCTAGATAACTCCAGATAACTCTAGATAACTCCAGATAACTCTAGATAACTCTAGATAACTCCAGATAACTCCAGATAACTCTAGATAATTCTAGATAAATTATTGATAAACTCTAGATAATTCTAGATAAATTCTAGATAAACTCTAGATAATTCTAGATAACTCCAGATAACTCTAGATAATTCTAGACGTATTACGTTGTTGTCTTACAGCGAGAAATACATGCTAACATTAATAATTCTAGATAACTCTAGATAAACTCTAGATAAACTCTAGATAATTCTAGATAACTCCAGATAACACTAGATAATTCTAGATAACTCCAGATAACTCGGCTGTAAATTCTAGATAAACTCTAGATAATTCTAGATAACTCCAGATAACTCTAGATAATTCTAGACGTATTACGTTGTTGTCTTACAGCGAGAAATACATGCTAACATTAATAATTCTAGATAACTCTAGATAAACTCTAGATAAACTCTAGATAATTCTAGATAACTCCAGATAACACTAGATAATTCTAGATAACTCCAGATAACTCTAGATAATTCTAGATAACTCCAGATAACACTAGATAATTCGAGATAACTCCAGATAACTCTAGATAAACTCTAGATAAACTCTAGATAATTCTAGATATCTCCAGATAAATCTAGATAACTCCAGATAACTCCAGATAACTCTAGATAATTCTAGATAAACTCTAGATAAACTCTAGATAATTCTAGATATCTCCAGATAACTCTAGATAACTCCAGATAACTCCAGATAACTCTAGATAATTCTAGATAAATTCTAGATAAACTCCAGATAACTCTAGATAACTCCAGATAACTCTAGATAACTCCAGATAACTCTAGATATCTCTAGATAAACTCTAGATAAACTCTAGATAATTCTACATAACTCCAGATAACTCTAGATAACTCCAGATAACTCTAGATAACTCCAGATAACTCTAGATAACTCTAGATAACTCCAGATAACTCCAGATAACTCTAGATAATTCTAGATAAATTCTTGATAAACTCTAGATAATTCTAGATAAATTCTAGATAAACTCTAGATAATTCTAGATAACTCCAGATAACTCTAGATAATTCTAGACGTATTACGTTGTTGTCTTACAGCGAGAAATACATGCTAACATTAATAATTCTAGATAACTCTAGATAAACTCTAGATAAACTCTAGATAATTCTAGATAACTCCAGATAACACTAGATAATTCTAGATAACTCCAGATAACTCTAGATAATTCTAGATAACTCCAGATAATTCTAGATAACTCTAGATAAACTCTAGATAATTCGAGATAACTCCAGATAACTCTAGATAAACTCTAGATAAACTCTAGATAATTCTAGATATCTCCAGATAACTCTAGATAACTCCAGATAACTCCAGATAACTCTAGATAATTCTAGATAAATTCTAGATAAACTCTAGATAATTCTAGATAACTCCAGATAACTCTAGATAATTCTAGACGTATTACGTTGTTGTCTTACAGCGAGAAATACATGCTAACATTAATAATTCTAGATAACTCTATATAAACTCTAGATAAACTAGATAATTCTAGATATCTCCAGATAACTCTAGATAACTCCAGATAACTCCAGATAACTCTAGATAATTCTAGATAACTCCAGATAACTCTAGATAACTCCAGATAACTCTAGATAACTCTAGATAACTCCAGATAACTCTAGATAACTCTAGATAAACTCTAGATAAACTCTAGATAGTTCTAGATAACTCCAGATAACTCTAGATAACTCTAGATAACTCCAGATAACTCCAGATAACTCTAGATAATTCTAGATAAATTCTATATAAACTCTAGATAATTCTAGATAACTCCAAATAACTCTAGATAATTCTAGACGTATTACGTTGTTGTCTTACAGCGAGAAAAACATGCTAACATTAATAATTCTAGATAACTCTAGATAAACTCTAGATAAACTCTAGATAATTCTAGATAACTCCAGATAACACTAGATAATTCTAGATAACTCCAGATAACTCTAGATAATTCTAGATAACTCCAGATAACACTAGATAATTCGAGATAACTCCAGATAACTCTAGATAAACTCTAGATAAACTCTAGATAATTCTAGATATCTCCAGATAACTCTAGATAACTCCAGATAACTCCAGATAACTCTAGATAATTCTAGATAAACTCTAGATAAACTCTAGATAATTCTAGATATCTCCAGATAACTCTAGATAACTCCAGATAACTCCAGATAACTCTAGATAATTCTAGATAAATTCTAGATAAACTCCAGATAACTCTAGATAACTCCAGATAACTCTAGATAACTCCAGATAACTCTAGATATCTCTAGATAAACTCTAGATAAACTCTAGATAATTCTACATAACTCCAGATAACTCTAGATAACTCCAGATAACTCTAGATAACTCCAGATAACTCTAGATAACTCTAGATAACTCCAGATAACTCCAGATAACTCTAGATAATTCTAGATAAATTCTTGATAAACTCTAGATAATTCTAGATAAATTCTAGATAAACTCTAGATAATTCTAGATAACTCCAGATAACTCTAGATAATTCTAGACGTATTACGTTGTTGTCTTACAGCGAGAAATACATGCTAACATTAATAATTCTAGATAACTCTAGATAAACTCTAGATAAACTCTAGATAATTCTAGATAACTCCAGATAACACTAGATAATTCTAGATAACTCCAGATAACTCTAGATAATTCTAGATAACTCCAGATAATTCTAGATAACTCTAGATAAACTCTAGATAATTTGAGATAACTCCAGATAACTCTAGATAAACTCTAGATAAACTCTAGATAATTCTAGATATCTCCAGATAACTCTAGATAACTCCAGATAACTCCAGATAACTCTAGATAATTCTAGATAAATTCTAGATAAACTCTAGATAATTCTAGATAACTCCAGATAACTCTAGATAATTCTAGACGTATTACGTTGTTGTCTTACAGCGAGAAATACATGCTAACATTAATAATTCTAGATAACTCTATATAAACTCTAGATAAACTAGATAATTCTAGATATCTCCAGATAACTCTAGATAACTCCAGATAACTCCAGATAACTCTAGATAATTCTAGATAACTCCAGATAACTCTAGATAACTCCAGATAACTCTAGATAACTCTAGATAACTCCAGATAACTCCAGATAAATCCAGATAACTCTAGATAATTCTAGATAAATTCTAGATAAACTCCAGATAACTCTAGATAACTCCAGATAACTCTAGATAACTCCAGATAACTCTAGATATCTCTAGATAAACTCTAGATAAACTCTAGATAATTCTACATAACTCCAGATAACTCTAGATAACTCCAGATAACTCTAGATAACTCCAGATAACTCTAGATAACTCCAGATAACTCTAGATAACTCTAGATAACTCCAGATAACTCCAGATAACTCTAGATAATTCTAGATAAATTCTTGATAAACTCTAGATAATTCTAGATAAATTCTAGATAAACTCTAGATAATTCTAGATAACTCCAGATAACTCTAGATAATTCTAGACGTATTACGTTGTTGTCTTACAGCGAGAAATACATGCTAACATTAATAATTCTAGATAACTCTAGATAAACTCTAGATAAACTCTAGATAATTCTAGATAACTCCAGATAACACTAGATAATTCTAGATAACTCCAGATAACTCTAGATAATTCTAGATAACTCCAGATAATTCTAGATAACTCTAGATAAACTCTAGATAATTCGAGATAACTCCAGATAACTCTAGATAAACTCTAGATAAACTCTAGATAATTCTAGATATCTCCAGATAACTCTAGATAACTCCAGATAACTCCAGATAACTCTAGATAATTCTAGATAAATTCTAGATAAACTCTAGATAATTCTAGATAACTCCAGATAACTCTAGATAATTCTAGACGTATTACGTTGTTGTCTTACAGCGAGAAATACATGCTAACATTAATAATTCTAGATAACTCTATATAAACTCTAGATAAACTAGATAATTCTAGATATCTCCAGATAACTCCAGATAACTCTAGATAACTCCAGATAACTCCAGATAACTCTAGATAATTCTAGATAACTCCAGATAACTCTAGATAACTCCAGATAACTCTAGATAACTCTAGATAACTCCAGATAACTCTAGATAACTCTAGATAAACTCTAGATAAACTCTAGATAGTTCTAGATAACTCCAGATAACTCTAGATAACTCTAGATAACTCCAGATAACTCCAGATAACTCTAGATAATTCTAGATAAATTCTATATAAACTCTAGATAATTCTAGATAACTCCAAATAACTCTAGATAATTCTAGACGTATTACGTTGTTGTCTTACAGCGAGAAAAACATACTAACATTAATAATTCTTGATAACTCTAGATAAACTCTAGATAAACTCTAGATAATTCTAGATAACTCCAGATAACACTAGATAATTCTAGATAACTCCAGATAACTCTAGATAATTCTAGATAACTCCAGATAACACTAGATAATTCGAGATAACTCCAGATAACTCTAGATAAACTCTAGATAAACTCTAGATAATTCTAGATATCTCCAGATAACTCTAGATAACTCCAGATAACTCCAGATAACTCTAGATAATTCTAGATAAACTCTAGATAAACTCTAGATAATTCTAGATATCTCCAGATAACTCTAGATAACTCCAGATAACTCCAGATAACTCTAGATAATTCTAGATAAATTCTAGATAAACTCCAGATAACTCTAGATAACTCCAGATAACTCTAGATAACTCCAGATAACTCTAGATAACTCTAGATAATTCTACATAAATTCTTGATAAACTCTAGATAATTCTAGATAAATTCTAGATAAACTCTAGATAATTCTAGATAACTCCAGATAACTCTAGATAATTCTAGACGTATTACGTTGTTGTCTTACAGCGAGAAATACATGCTAACATTAATAATTCTAGATAACTCTAGATAAACTCTAGAAAAACTCTAGATAATTCTAGATAACTCCAGATAACACTAGATAATTCTAGATAACTCCAGATAACTCTAGATAATTCTAGATAACTCCAGATAATTCTAGATAACTCTAGATAAACTCTAGATAATTCGAGATAACTCCAGATAACTCTAGATAAACTCTAGATAAACTCTAGATAATTCTAGATATCTCCAGATAACTCTAGATAATTCTAGATAACTCCAGATAACACTAGATAATTCGAGATAACTCCAGATAACTCTAGATAAACTCTAGATAAACTCTAGATAATTCTAGATATCTCCAGATAACTCTAGATAACTCCAGATAACTCCAGATAACTCTAGATAATTCTAGATAAACTCTAGATAAACTCTAGATAATTCTAGATATCTCCAGATAACTCTAGATAACTCCAGATAACTCCAGATAACTCTAGATAATTATAGATAAATTCTAGATAAACTCCAGATAACTCTAGATAACTCCAGATAACTCTAGATAACTCCAGATAACTCTAGATATCTCTAGATAAACTCTAGATAAACTCTAGATAATTCTACATAACTCCAGATAACTCTAGATAACTCCAGATAGCTCTAGATAACTCCAGATAACTCTAGATAACTCTAGATAACTCCAGATAACTCCAGATAACTCTAGATAATTCTAGATAAATTCTTGATAAACTCTAGATAATTCTAGATAAATTCTAGATAAACTCTAGATAATTCTAGATAACTCCAGATAACTCTAGATAATTCTAGACGTATTACGTTGTTGTCTTACAGCGAGAAATACATGCTAACATTAATAATTCTAGATAACTCTAGATAAACTCTAGATAAACTCTAGATAATTCTAGATAACTCCAGATAACACTAGATAATTCTAGATAACTCCAGATAACTCTAGATAATTCTAGATAACTCCAGATAATTCTAGATAACTCTAGATAAACTCTAGATAATTCGAGATAACTCCAGATAACTCTAGATAAACTCTAGATAAACTCTAGATAATTCTAGATATCTCCAGATAACTCTAGATAACTCCAGATAACTCCAGATAACTCTAGATAATTCTAGATAAATTCTAGATAAACTCTAGATAATTCTAGATAACTCCAGATAACTCTAGATAATTCTAGACGTATTACGTTGTTGTCTTACAGCGAGAAATACATGCTAACATTAATAATTCTAGATAACTCTATATAAACTCTAGATAAACTAGATAATTCTAGATATCTCCAGATAACTCTAGATAACTCCAGATAACTCCAGATAACTCTAGATAATTCTAGATAACTCCAGATAACTCTAGATAACTCCAGATAACTCTAGATAACTCTAGATAACTCCAGATAACTCTAGATAACTCTAGATAAACTCTAGATAAACTCTAGATAATTCTAGATAACTCCAGATAACACTAGATAATTCTAGATAACTCCAGATAACTCTAGATAATTCTAGATAACTCCAGATAATTCTAGATAACTCTAGATAAACTCTAGATAATTCGAGATAACTCCAGATAACTCTAGATAAACTCTAGATAAACTCTAGATAATTCTAGATATCTCCAGATAACTCTAGATAACTCCAGATAACTCCAGATAACTCTAGATAATTCTAGATAAATTCTAGATAAACTCTAGATAATTCTAGATAACTCCAGATAACTCTAGATAATTCTAGACGTATTACGTTGTTGTCTTACAGCGAGAAATACATGCTAACATTAATAATTCTAGATAACTCTATATAAACTCTAGATAAACTAGATAATTCTAGATATCTCCAGATAACTCTAGATAACTCCAGATAACTCCAGATAACTCTAGATAATTCTAGATAACTCCAGATAACTCTAGATAACTCCAGATAACTCTAGATAACTCTAGATAACTCCAGATAACTCTAGATAACTCTAGATAAACTCTAGATAAACTCTAGATAGTTCTAGATAACTCCAGATAACTCTAGATAACTCTAGATAACTCCAGATAACTCCAGATAACTCTAGATAATTCTAGATAAATTCTATATAAACTCTAGATAATTCTAGATAACTCCAAATAACTCTAGATAATTCTAGACGTATTACGTTGTTGTCTTACAGCGAGAAAAACATGCTAACATTAATAATTCTAGATAACTCTAGATAAACTCTAGATAAACTCTAGATAATTCTACATAACTCCAGATAACTCTAGATAACTCCAGATAACTCTAGATAACTCCAGATAACTCTAGATAACTCTAGATAACTCCAGATAACTCCAGATAACTCTAGATAATTCTAGATAAATTCTTGATAAACTCTAGATAATTCTAGATAAATTCTAGATAAACTCTAGATAATTCTAGATAACTCCAGATAACTCTAGATAATTCTAGACGTATTACGTTGTTGTCTTACAGCGAGAAATACATGCTAACATTAATAATTCTAGATAACTCTAGATAAACTCTAGATAAACTCTAGATAATTCTAGATAACTCCAGATAACACTAGATAATTCTAGATAACTCCAGATAACTCTAGATAATTCTAGATAACTCCAGATAATTCTAGATAACTCTAGATAAACTCTAGATAATTCGAGATAACTCCAGATAACTCTAGATAAACTCTAGATAAACTCTAGATAATTCTAGATATCTCCAGATAACTCTAGATAACTCCAGATAACTCCAGATAACTCTAGATAATTCTAGATAAATTCTAGATAAACTCTAGATAATTCTAGATAACTCCAGATAACTCTAGATAATTCTAGACGTATTACGTTGTTGTCTTACAGCGAGAAATACATGCTAACATTAATAATTCTAGATAACTCTATATAAACTCTAGATAAACTAGATAATTCTAGATATCTCCAGATAACTCTAGATAACTCCAGATAACTCCAGATAACTCTAGATAATTCGAGATAACTCCAGATAACTCTAGATAACTCCAGATAACTCTAGATAACTCTAGATAACTCCAGATAACTCTAGATAACTCTAGATAAACTCTAGATAAACTCTAGATAGTTCTAGATAACTCCAGATAACTCTAGATAACTCTAGATAACTCCAGATAACTCCAGATAACTCTAGATAATTCTAGATAAATTCTATATAAACTCTAGATAATTCTAGATAACTCCAAATAACTCTAGATAATTCTAGACGTATTACGTTGTTGTCTTACAGCGAGAAAAACATGCTAACATTAATAATTCTAGATAACTCTAGATAAACTCTAGATAAACTCTAGATAATTCTAGATAACTCCAGATAACACTAGATAATTCTAGATAACTCCAGATAACTCTAGATAATTCTAGATAACTCCAGATAACACTAGATAATTCGAGATAACTCCAGATAACTCTAGATAAACTCTAGATAAACTCTAGATAATTCTAGATATCTCCAGATAACTCTAGATAACTCCAGATAACTCCAGATAACTCTAGATAATTCTAGATAAACTCTAGATAAACTCTAGATAATTCTAGATATCTCCAGATAACTCTAGATAACTCCAGATAACTCCAGATAACTCTAGATAATTCTAGATAAATTCTAGATAAACTCCAGATAACTCTAGATAACTCCAGATAACTCTAGATAACTCCATATAACTCTAGATATCTCTAGATAAACTCTAGATAAACTCTAGATAATTCTACATAACTCCAGATAACTCTAGATAACTCCAGATAACTCTAGATAACTCCAGATAACTCTAGATAACTCTAGATAACTCCAGATAACTCCAGATAACTCTAGATAATTCTAGATAAATTCTTGATAAACTCTAGATAATTCTAGATAAATTCTAGATAAACTCTAGATAATTCTAGATAACTCCAGATAACTCTAGATAATTCTAGACGTATTACGTTGTTGTCTTACAGCGAGAAATACATGCTAACATTAATAATTCTAGATAACTCTAGATAAACTCTAGATAAACTCTAGATAATTCTAGATAACTCCAGATAACACTAGATAATTCTAGATAACTCCAGATAACTCTAGATAATTCTAGATAACTCCAGATAATTCTAGATAACTCTAGATAAACTCTAGATAATTCGAGATAACTCCAGATAACTCTAGATAAACTCTAGATAAACTCTAGATAATTCTAGATATCTCCAGATAACTCTAGATAACTCCAGATAACTCCAGATAACTCTAGATAATTCTAGATAAATTCTAGATAAACTCTAGATAATTCTAGATAACTCCAAATAACTCTAGATAATTCTAGACGTATTACGTTGTTGTCTTACAGCGAGAAAAACATGCTAACATTAATAATTCTAGATAACTCTAGATAAACTCTAGATAAACTCTAGATAATTCTAGATAACTCCAGATAACACTAGATAATTCTAGATAACTCCAGATAACTCTAGATAATTCTAGATAACTCCAGATAACACTAGATAATTCGAGATAACTCCAGATAACTCTAGATAAACTCTAGATAAACTCTAGATAATTCTAGATATCTCCAGATAACTCTAGATAACTCCAGATAACTCCAGATAACTCTAGATAATTCTAGATAAACTCTAGATAAACTCTAGATAATTCTAGATATCTCCAGATAACTCTAGATAACTCCAGATAACTCCAGATAACTCTAGATAATTCTAGATAAATTCTAGATAAACTCCAGATAACTCTAGATAACTCCAGATAACTCTAGATAACTCCAGATAACTCTAGATATCTCTAGATAAACTCTAGATAAACTCTAGATAATTCTACATAACTCCAGATAACTCTAGATAACTCCAGATAACTCTAGATAACTCCAGATAACACTAGATAATTCGAGATAACTCCAGATAACTCTAGATAAACTCTAGATAAACTCTAGATAATTCTAGATATCTCCAGATAACTCTAGATAACTCCAGATAACTCCAGATAACTCTAGATAATTCTAGATAAACTCTAGATAAACTCTAGATAATTCTAGATATCTCCAGATAACTCTAGATAACTCCAGATAACTCCAGATAACTCTAGATAATTCTAGATAAACTCTAGATAAACTCTAGATAATTCTAGATATCTCCAGATAACTCTAGATAACTCCAGATAACTCCAGATAACTCTAGATAATTCTAGATAAATTCTAGATAAACTCCAGATAACTCTAGATAACTCCAGATAACTCTAGATAACTCCAGATAACTCTAGATAACTCTAGATAATTCTACATAAATTCTTGATAAACTCTAGATAATTCTAGATAAATTCTAGATAAACTCTAGATAATTCTAGATAACTCCAGATAACTCTAGATAATTCTAGACGTATTACGTTGTTGTCTTACAGCGAGAAATACATGCTAACATTAATAATTCTAGATAACTCTAGATAAACTCTAGAAAAACTCTAGATAATTCTAGATAACTCCAGATAACACTAGATAATTCTAGATAACTCCAGATAACTCTAGATAATTCTAGATAACTCCAGATAATTCTAGATAACTCTAGATAAACTCTAGATAATTCGAGATAACTCCAGATAACTCTAGATAAACTCTAGATAAACTCTAGATAATTCTAGATATCTCCAGATAACTCTAGATAACTCCAGATAACTCCAGATAACTCTAGATAACTCTAGATAAATTCTAGATAAACTCTAGATAATTCTAGATAACTCCAGATAACTCTAGATAATTCTAGACGTATTACGTTGTTGTCTTACAGCGAGAAATACATGCTAACATTAATAATTCTAGATAACTCTATATAAACTCTAGATAAACTAGATAATTCTAGATATCTCCAGATAACTCTAGATAACTCCAGATAACTCCAGATAACTCTAGATAATTATAGATAACTCCAGATAACTCTAGATAACTCCAGATAACTCTAGATAACTCTAGATAACTCCAGATAACTCTAGATAACTCTAGATAAACTCTAGATAAACTCTAGATAGTTCTAGATAACTCCAGATAACTCTAGATAACTCTAGATAACTCCAGATAACTCCAGATAACTCTAGATAATTCTAGATAAATTCTATATAAACTCTAGATAATTCTAGATAACTCCAAATAACTCTAGATAATTCTAGACGTATTACGTTGTTGTCTTACAGCGAGAAAAACATGCTAACATTAATAATTCTAGATAACTCTAGATAAACTCTAGATAAACTCTAGATAATTCTAGATAACTCCAGATAACACTAGATAATTCTAGATAACTCCAGATAACTCTAGATAATTCTAGATAACTCCAGATAACACTAGATAATTCTAGATAACTCCAGATAACACTATATAATTCTAGATAACTCCAGATAACTCTAGATAATTCTAGATAACTAGATAAACTCTAGATAATTCTAGATAACTCCAGATAACTCTAGATAACTCTAGATAAACTCTAGATAAACTCTAGATAATTCTAGATATCTCCAGAAAACTCTAGATAACTCCAGATAACTCCAGATAACTCTAGATAATTCTAGATAAATTCTAGATAAACTCTAGATAATTCTAGATAACTCCAGATAACTCCAGATAACTAGATAATTCTAGATAACTCCAGATAACTCTAGATAATTCTAGATAACTCCAGATAACACTAGATAATTCTAGATAACTCCAGATAACTCTAGATAATTCTAGATAACTCCAGATAACACTAGATAATTCTAGATAACTCCAAATAACTCTAGATAATTCTAGACGTATTACCTTGTTGTCTTACAGCGAGAAATACATGCTAACATTAATAATTCTAGATAACTCTATATAAACTCTAGATAAACTAGATAATTCTAGATATCTCCAGATAACTCTAGATAACTCCAGATAACTCCAGATAACTCTAGATAATTCTAGATAACTCCAGATAACTCTAGATAACTCCAGATAACTCTAGATAACTCTAGATAACTCCAGATAACTCTAGATAACTCTAGATAAACTCTAGATAAACTCTAGATAGTTCTAGATAACTCCAGATAACTCTAGATAACTCTAGATAACTCCAGATAACTCCAGATAACTCTAGATAATTCTAGATAAATTCTATATAAACTCTAGATAATTCTAGATAACTCCAAATAACTCTAGATAATTCTAGACGTATTACGTTGTTGTCTTACAGCGAGAAAAACATGCTAACATTAATAATTCTAGATAACTCTAGATAAACTCTAGATAAACTCTAGATAATTCTAGATAACTCCAGATAACACTAGATAATTCTAGATAACTCCAGATAACTCTAGATAATTCTAGATAACTCCAGATAACACTAGATAATTCGAGATAACTCCAGATAACTCTAGATAAACTCTAGATAAACTCTAGATAATTCTAGATATATCCAGATAACTCTAGATAACTCCAGATAACTCCAGATAACTCTAGATAATTCTAGATAAACTCTAGATAAACTCTAGATAATTCTAGATATCTCCAGATAACTCTAGATATCTCCAGATAACTCCAGATAACTCTAGATAATTCTAGATAAATTCTAGATAAACTCCAGATAACTCTAGATAACTCCAGATAACTCTAGATAACTCCAGATAACTCTAGATAACTCTAGATAATTCTACATAAATTCTTGATAAACTCTAGATAATTCTAGATAAATTCTAGATAAACTCTAGATAATTCTAGATAACTCCAGATAACTCTAGATAATTCTAGACGTATTACGTTGTTGTCTTACAGCGAGAAATACATGCTAACATTAATAATTCTAGATACCTCTAGATAAACTCTAGATAAACTCTAGATAATTCTAGATAACTCCAGATAACACTAGATAATTCTAGATAACTCCAGATAACTCTAGATAATTCTAGATAACTCCAGATAATTCTAGATAACTCTAGATAAACTCTAGATAATTCGAGATAACTCCAGATAACTCTAGATAAACTCTAGATAAACTCTAGATAATTCTAGATATCTCCAGATAACTCTAGATAACTCCAGATAACTCCAGATAACTCTAGATAATTCTAGATAAATTCTAGATAAACTCTAGATAATTCTAGATAACTCCAGATAACTCTAGATAATTCTAGACGTATTACGTTGTTGTCTTACAGCGAGAAATACATGCTAACATTAATAATTCTAGATAACTCTATATAAACTCTAGATAAACTAGATAATTCTAGATATCTCCAGATAACTCTAGATAACTCCAGATAACTCCAGATAACTCTAGATAATTATAGATAACTCCAGATAACTCTAGATAACTCCAGATAACTCTAGATGACTCTAGATAACTCCAGATAACTCTAGATAACTCTAGATAAACTCTAGATAAACTCTAGATAGTTCTAGATAACTCCAGATAACTCTAGATAACTCTAGATAACTCCAGATAACTCCAGATAACTCTAGATAATTCTAGATAAATTCTATATAAACTCTAGATAATTCTAGATAACTCCAAATAACTCTAGATAATTCTAGACGTATTACGTTGTTGTCTTACAGCGAGAAAAACATGCTAACATTAATAATTCTAGATAACTCTAGATAAACTCTAGATAAACTCTAGATAATTCTAGATAACTCCAGATAACACTAGATAATTCTAGATAACTCCAGATAACTCTAGATAATTCTAGATAACTCCAGATAACACTAGATAATTCTAGATAACTCCAGATAACACTATATAATTCTAGATAACTCCAGATAACTCTAGATAATTCTAGATAACTAGATAAACTCTAGATAATTCTAGATAACTCCAGATAACTCTAGATAAACTCTAGATAAACTCTAGATAATTCTAGATATCTCCAGATAACTCTAGATAACTCCAGATAACTCCAGATAACTCTAGATAATTCTAGATAAATTCTAGATAAACTCTAGATAATTCTAGATAACTCCAGATAACTCTAGATAATTCTAGATAACTCCAGATAACACTAGATAATTCTAGATAACTCCAGATAACACTATATAATTCTAGATAACTCCAGATAACTCTAGATAATTCTAGATAACTAGATAAACTCTAGATAATTCTAGATAACTCCAGATAACTCTAGATAAACTCTAGATAAACTCTAGATAATTCTAGATATCTCCAGATAACTCTAGATAACTCCAGATAACTCCAGATAACTCTAGATAATTCTAGATAAATTCTAGATAAACTCTAGATAATTCTAGATAACTCCAGATAACTCTAGATAATTCTAGATAACTCCAGATAACACTAGATAATTCTAGATAACTCCAGATAACTCTAGATAATTCTAGATAACTAGATAAACTCTAGATAATTCTAGATAACTCCAGATAACTCTAGATAACTCTAGATAAACTCTAGATAAACTCTAGATAATTCTAGATAACTCCAGATAACTCCAGATAACTAGATAATTCTAGATAACTCCAGATAACTCTAGATAATTCTAGATAACTCCAGATAACACTAGATAATTCTAGATAACTCCAGATAACTCTAGATAATTCTAGATAACTCCAGATAACACTAGATAATTCTAGATAACTCCAAATAACTCTAGATAATTCTAGACGTATTACGTTGTTGTCTTACAGCGAGAAAAACATGCTAACATTAATAATTCTAGATAACTCTAGATAAACTCTAGATAAACTCTAGATAATTCTAGATAACTCCAGATAACACTAGATAATTCTAGATAACTCCAGATAACTCTAGATAATTCTAGATAACTCCAGATAACACTAGATAATTCGATATAACTCCAGATAACTCTAGATAAACTCTAGATAAACTCTAGATAATTCTAGATATCTCCAGATAACTCTAGATAACTCCAGATAACTCCAGATAACTCTAGATAATTCTAGATAAACTCTAGATAAACTCTAGATAATTCTAGATATCTCCAGATAACTCTAGATAACTCCAGATAACTCCAGATAACTCTAGATAATTCTAGATAAATTCTAGATAAACTCCAGATAACTCTAGATAACTCCAGATAACTCTAGATAACTCCAGATAACTCTAGATAACTCTAGATAATTCTACATAAATTCTTGATAAACTCTAGATAATTCTAGATAAATTCTAGATAAACTCCAGATAACTCTAGATAACTCCAGATAACTCTAGATAACTCCAGATAACTCTAGATAACTCTAGATAATTCTACATAAATTCTTGATAAACTCTAGATAATTCTAGATAAATTCTAGATAAACTCTAGATAATTCTAGATAACTCCAGATAACTCTAGATAATTCTAGACGTATTACGTTGTTGTCTTACAGCGAGAAATACATGCTAACATTAATAATTCTAGATAACTCTAGATAAACTCTAGATAAACTCTAGATAATTCTAGATAACTCCAGATAACACTAGATCATTCTAGATAACTCCAGATAACTCTAGATAATTCTAGATAACTCCAGATAATTCTAGATAACTCTAGATAAACTCTAGATAATTTGAGATAACTCCAGATAACTCTAGATAAACTCTAGATAAACTCTAGATAATTCTAGATATCTCCAGATAACTCTAGATAACTCCAGATAACTCCAGATAACTCTAGATAATTCTAGATAAATTCTAGATAAACTCTAGATAATTCTAGATAACTCCAGATAACTCTAGATAATTCTAGACGTATTACGTTGTTGTCTTACAGCGAGAAATACATGCTAACATTAATAATTCTAGATAACTCTATATAAACTCTAGATAAACTAGATAATTCTAGATATCTCCAGATAACTCTAGATAACTCCAGATAACTCCAGATAACTCTAGATAATTCTAGATAACTCCAGATAACTCTAGATAACTCCAGATAACTCTAGATAACTCTAGATAACTCCAGATAACTCTAGATAACTCTAGATAAACTCTAGATAAACTCTAGATAGTTCTAGATAACTCCAGATAACTCTAGATAACTCTAGATAACTCCAGATAACTCCAGATAACTCTAGATAATTCTAGATAAATTCTATATAAACTCTAGATAATTCTAGATAACTCCAAATAACTCTAGATAATTCTAGACGTATTATGTTGTTGTCTTACAGCGAGAAAAACATGCTAACATTAATAATTCTAGATAACTCTAGATAAACTCTAGATAAACTCTAGATAATTCTAGATAACTCCAGATAACACTAGATAATTCTAGATAACTCCAGATAACTCTAGATAATTCTAGATAACTCCAGATAACACTAGATAATTCTAGATAACTCCAGATAACACTATATAATTCTAGATAACTCCAGATAACTCTAGATAATTCTAGATAACTAGATAAACTCTAGATAATTCTAGACAACTCCAAATAACTCTAGATAATTCTAGACGTATTACGTTGTTGTCTTACAGCGAGAAAAACATGCTAACATTAATAATTCTAGATAACTCTAGATAAACTCTAGATAAACTCTAGATAATTCTAGATAACTCCAGATAACACTAGATAATTCTAGATAACTCCAGATAACTCTAGATAATTCTAGATAACTCTAGATAAACTCTAGATAATTCTAGATATCTCCAGATAACTCTAGATAACTCCAGATAACTCCAGATAACTCTAGATAATTCTAGATAAATTCTAGATAAACTCCAGATAACTCTAGATAACTCCAGATAACTCTAGATAACTCCAGATAACTCTAGATAACTCTAGATAATTCTACATAAATTCTTGATAAACTCTAGATAATTCTAGATAAATTCTAGATAAACTCTAGATAATTCTAGATAACTCCAGATAACTCTAGATAATTCTAGACGTATTACGTTGTTGTCTTACAGCGAGAAATACATGCTAACATTAATAATTCTAGATAACTCTAGATAAACTCTAGATAAACTCTAGATAATTCTAGATAACTCCAGATAACACTAGATAATTCTAGATAACTCCAGATAACTCTAGATAATTCTAGATAACTCCAGATAATTCTAGATAACTCTAGATAAACTCTAGATAATTTGAGATAACTCCAGATAACTCTAGATAAACTCTAGATAAACTCTAGATAATTCTAGATATCTCCAGATAACTCTAGATAACTCCAGATAACTCCAGATAACTCTAGATAATTCTAGATAAATTCTAGATAAACTCTAGATAATTCTAGATAACTCCAGATAACTCTAGATAATTCTAGACGTATTACGTTGTTGTCTTACAGCGAGAAATACATGCTAACATTAATAATTCTAGATAACTCTATATAAACTCTAGATAAACTAGATAATTCTAGATATCTCCAGATAACTCTAGATAACTCCAGATAACTCCAGATAACTCTAGATAATTCTAGATAACTCCAGATAACTCTAGATAACTCCAGATAACTCTAGATAACTCTAGATAACTCCAGATAACTCTAGATAACTCTAGATAAACTCTAGATAAACTCTAGATAGTTCTAGATAACTCCAGATAACTCTAGATAACTCTAGATAACTCCAGATAACTCCAGATAACTCTAGATAATTCTAGATAAATTCTATATAAACTCTAGATAATTCTAGATAACTCCAAATAACTCTAGATAATTCTAGACGTATTACGTTGTTGTCTTACAGCGAGAAAAACATGCTAACATTAATAATTCTAGATAACTCTAGATAAACTCTAGATAAACTCTAGATAATTCTAGATAACTCCAGATAACACTAGATAATTCTAGATAACTCCAGATAACTCTAGATAATTCTAGATAACTCCAGATAACACTAGATAATTCTAGATAACTCCAGATAACACTATATAATTCTAGATAACTCCAGATAACTCTAGATAATTCTAGATAACTAGATAAACTCTAGATAATTCTAGATAACTCCAGATAACTCTAGATAACTCTAGATAAACTCTAGATAAACTCTAGATAATTCTAGATATCTCCAGATAACTCTAGATAACTCCAGATAACTCCAGATAACTCTAGATAATTCTAGATAAATTCTAGATAAACTCTAGATAATTCTAGATAACTCCAGATAACTCCAGATAACTAGATAATTCTAGATAACTCCAGATAACTCTAGATAATTCTAGATAACTCCAGATAACACTAGATAATTCTAGATAACTCCAGATAACTCTAGATAATTCTAGATAACTCCAGATAACACTAGATAATTCTAGATACCTCCAGATAACACTAGATAATTCTAGATAACTCCAGATAACTCTAGATAATTCTAGATAACTCTAGATAAACTCTAGATAATTCTAGATAACTCCAGATATCTCTAGATAACTCTAGATAAACTCTAGATAAACTCTAGATAATTCTAGATAACTCTAGATAAACTCTAGATAATTCGAGATAACTCCAGATAACTCTAGATAAACTCTAGATAAACTCTAGATAATTCTAGATATCTCCAGATAACTCTAGATAACTCCAGATAACTCCAGATAACTCTAGATAATTCTAGATAAACTCTAGATAAACTCTAGATAATTCTAGATATCTCCAGATAACTCTAGATAACTCCAGATAACTCCAGATAACTCTAGATAATTCTAGATAAATTCTAGATAAACTCTAGATAATTCTAGATAACTCCAGATAACTCTAGATAATTCTAGACGTATTACGTTGTTGTCTTACAGCGAGAAATACATGCTAACATTAATAATTCTAGATAACTCTATATAAACTCTAGATAAACTAGATAATTCTAGATATCTCCAGATAACTCTAGATAACTCCAGATAACTCCAGATAACTCTAGATAATTCTAGATAACTCCAGATAACTCTAGATAACTCCAGATAACTCTAGATAACTCTAGATAACTCCAGATAACTCTAGATAACTCTAGATAAACTCTAGATAAACTCTAGATAGTTCTAGATAACTCCAGATAACTCTAGATAACTCTAGATAACTCCAGATAACTCCAGATAACTCTAGATAATTCTAGATAAATTCTATATAAACTCTAGATAATTCTAGATAACTCCAAATAACTCTAGATAATTCTAGACGTATTACGTTGTTGTCTTACAGCGAGAAAAACATGATAACATTAATAATTCTAGATAACTCTAGATAAACTCTAGATAAACTCTAGATAATTCTAGATAACTCCAGATAACACTAGATAATTCTAGATAACTCCAGATAACTCTAGATAATTCTAGATAACTCCAGATAACACTAGATAATTCGAGATAACTCCAGATAACTCTAGATAAACTCTAGATAAACTCTAGATAATTCTAGATATCTCCAGATAACTCTAGATAACTCCAGATAACTCCAGATAACTCTAGATAATTCTAGATAAACTCTAGATAAACTCTAGATAATTCTAGATATCTCCAGATAACTCTAGATAACTCCAGATAACTCCAGATAACTCTAGATAATTCTAGATAAATACTAGATAAACTCCAGATAACTCTAGATAACTCCAGATAACTCTAGATAACTCCAGATAACTCTAGATAACTCTAGATAATTCTACATAAATTCTTGATAACTCTAGATAATTCTAGATAAATTCTAGATAAACTCTAGATAATTCTAGATAACTCCAGATAACTCTAGATAATTCTAGACGTATTACGTTGTTGTCTTACAGCGAGAAATACATGCTAACATTAATAATTCTAGATAACTCTAGATAAACTCTAGATAAACTCTAGATAATTCTAGATAACTCCAGATAACACTAGATAATTCTAGATAACTCCAGATAACTCTAGATAATTCTAGATAACTCCATATAATTCTAGATAACTCTAGATAAACTCTAGATAATTCGAGATAACTCTAGATAAACTCTAGATTATTCTAGATAACTCCAGATAACTCTAGATAATTCGAGATAACTCTAGATAAACTCTAGATAATTCGAGATAACTCCAGATAACTCTAGATAAACTCTAGATAAACTCTAGATAATTCTAGATATCTCCAGATAACTCTAGATAACTCCAGATAACTCCAGATAACTCCAGATAACTCTAGATAATTCTAGATAAATTCTAGATAAACTCTAGATAATTCTAGATAACTCCAGATAACTCTAGATAATTCTAGACGTATTACGTTGTTGTCTTACAGCGAGAAATACATGCTAACATTAATAATTCTAGATAACTCTATATAAACTCTAGATAAACTAGATAATTCTAGATATCTCCAGATAACTCTAGATAACTCCAGATAACTCCAGATAACTCTAGATAATTCTAGATAACTCCAGATAACTCTAGATAACTCCAGATAACTCTAGATAACTCTAGATAACTCCAGATAACTCTAGATAACTCTAGATAAACTCTAGATAAACTCTAGATAGTTCTAGATAACTCCAGATAACTCTAGATAACTCTAGATAACTCCAGATAACTCCAGATAACTCTAGATAATTCTAGATAAATTCTATATAAACTCTAGATAATTCTAGATAACTCCAAATAACTCTAGATAATTCTAGACGTATTACGTTGTTGTCTTACAGCGAGAAAAACATGCTAACATTAATAATTCTAGATAACTCTATATAAACTCTAGATAAACTCTAGATAATTCTAGATAACTCCAGATAACACTAGATAATTCTAGATAACTCCAGATAACTCTAGATAATTCTAGATAACTCCAGATAACACTAGATAATTCGAGATAACTCCAGATAACTCTAGATAAACTCTAGATAAACTCTAGATAATTCTAGATATCTCCAGATAACTCTAGATAACTCCAGATAACTCCATATAACTCTAGATAATTCTAGATAAACTCTAGATAAACTCTAGATAATTCTAGATATCTCCAGATAACTCTAGATAACTCCAGATAACTCCAGATAACTCTAGATAATTCTAGATAAATACTAGATAAACTCCAGATAACTCTAGATAACTCCAGATTACTCTAGATAACTCCAGATAACTCTAGATAACTCTAGATAATTCTACATAAATTCTTGATAAACTCTAGATAATTCTAGATAAATTCTAGATAAACTCTAGATAATTCTAGATAACTCCAGATAACTCTAGATAATTCTAGACGTATTACGTTGTTGTCTTACAGCGAGAAATACATGCTAACATTAATAATTCTAGATAACTCTAGATAAACTCTAGATAAACTCTAGATAATTCTAGATAACTCCAGATAACACTAGATAATTCTAGATAACTCCAGATAACTCTAGATAATTCTAGATAACTCCAGATAATTCTAGATAACTCTAGATAAACTCTAGATAATTCGAGATAACTCCAGATAACTCTAGATAAACTCTAGATAAATTCTAGATAATTCTAGATATCTCCAGATAACTCTAGATAACTCCAGATAACTCCAGATAACTCTAGATAATTCTAGATAAATTCTAGATAAACTCTAGATAATTCTAGATAACTCCAGATAACTCTAGATAATTCTAGACGTATTGCGTTGTTGTCTTACAGCGAGAAATACATGCTAACATTAATAATTCTAGATAACACTATATAAACTCTAGATAAACTAGATAATTCTAGATATCTCCAGATAACTCTAGATAACTCCAGATAACTCCAGATAACTCTAGATAATTCTAGATAACTCCAGATAACTCCAGATAACTCTAGATAACTCTAGATAAACTCTAGATAAACTCTAGATAGTTCTAGATAACTCCAGATAACTCTAGATAACTCTAGATAACTCCAGATAACTCCAGATAACTCTGGATAATTCTATATAAATTCTATATAAACTCTAGATAATTCTAGATAACTCCAAATAACTCTAGATAATTCTAGACGTATTACGTTGTTGTCTTACAGCGAGAAAAACATGCTAACATTAATAATTCTAGATAACTCTAGATAAACTCTAGATAAACTCTAGATAATTCTAGATAATTCTAGATAACTCCAGATAACATTAGATAATTCTAGATAACTCCAGATAACTCTAGATAATTCTAGATAACTCCAGATAACACTAGATAATTCTAGATAACTCCAGATAACTCTAGATATCTCTAGATAAACTCTAGATAAACTCTAGATAATTCTACATAACTCCAGATAACTCTAGATAACTCCAGATAACTCTAGATAACTCTAGATAACTCCAGATAACTCTAGATAACTCTAGGAAAACTCTAGATAAACTCTAGATAGTTCTAGATAACTCCAGATAACTCTAGATAACTCTAGATAACTCCAGATAACTCCAGATAACTCTAGATAATTCTAGATAAATTCTATATAAACTCTAGATAATTCTAGATAACTCCAAATAACTCTAGATAATTCTAGACGTATTACGTTGTTGTCTTACAGCGAGAAAAACATGCTAACATTAATAATTCTAGATAACTCTAGATAAACTCTAGATAAACTCTAGATAATTCTAGATAACTCCAGATAACACTAGATAATTCTAGATAACTCCAGATAACTCTAGATAATTCTAGATAACTCCAGATAACACTAGATAATTCGAGATAACTCCAGATAACTCTAGATAAACTCTAGATAAACTCTAGATAATTCTAGATATCTCCAGATAACTCTAGATAACTCCAGATAACTCCAGATAACTCTAGATAATTCTAGATAAACTCTAGATAAACTCTAGATAATTCTAGATATCTCCAGATAACTCTAGATAACTCCAGATAACTCCAGATAACTCTAGATAATTCTAGATAAATACTAGATAAACTCCAGATAACTCTAGATAACTCCAGATAACTCTAGATAACTCCAGATAACTCTAGATAACTCTAGATAATTCTACATAAATTCTTGATAACTCTAGATAATTCTAGATAAATTCTAGATAAACTCTAGATAATTCTAGATAACTCCAGATAACTCTAGATAATTCTAGACGTATTACGTTGTTGTCTTACAGCGAGAAATACATGCTAACATTAATAATTCTAGATAACTCTAGATAAACTCTAGATAAACTCTAGATAATTCTAGATAACTCCAGATAACACTAGATAATTCTAGATAACTCCAGATAACTCTAGATAATTCTAGATAACTCCATATAATTCTAGATAACTCTAGATAAACTCTAGATAATTCGAGATAACTCTAGATAAACTCTAGATAATTCTAGATAACTCCAGATAACTCTAGATAATTCGAGATAACTCTAGATAAACTCTAGATAATTCGAGATAACTCCAGATAACTCTAGATAAACTCTAGATAAACTCTAGATAATTCTAGATAAACTCTAGATAATTCTAGATAACTCCAGATAACTCTAGATAATTCTAGACGTATTACGTTGTTGTCTTACAGCGAGAAATACATGCTAACATTAATAATTCTAGATAACTCTATATAAACTCTAGATAAACTAGATAATTCTAGATATCTCCAGATAACTCTAGATAACTCCAGATAACTCCAGATAACTCTAGATAATTCTAGATAACTCCAGATAACTCTAGATAACTCCAGATAACTCTAGATAACTCTAGATAACTCCAGATAACTCTAGATAACTCTAGATAAACTCTAGATAAACTCTAGATAGTTCTAGATAACTCCAGATAACTCTAGATAACTCTAGATAACTCCAGATAACTCCAGATAACTCTAGATAATTCTAGATAAATTCTATATAAACTCTAGATAATTCTAGATAACTCCAAATAACTCTAGATAATTCTAGACGTATTACGTTGTTGTCTTACAGCGAGAAAAACATGCTAACATTAATAATTCTAGATAACTCTAGATAAACTCTAGATAAACTCTAGATAATTCTAGATAACTCCAGATAACACTAGATAATTCTAGATAACTCCAGATAACTCTAGATAATTCTAGATAACTCCAGATAACACTAGATAATTCGAGATAACTCCAGATAACTCTAGATAA
>NC_048565.1:2456071-2463571 GCF_013265735.2 Oncorhynchus mykiss | reverse complement strand
CCGAGTACGGGAATTCCTCCGCATTATGTCAGAGGGCAAGGCCGATGAAGGACTGTGTTTTCTGGATAACTACAGACGTGTGTATGAGTGGTATGGTCAATGTGATGACCGTGGTTTGGCACCATCCACGTTAAAAATGTACCGGGCCGATATTCGAGGTTTCCTGAATTATCTCATTCAGTTCCGGCCAAATGGTATGCAAGCTAAGGTCGTTGGAATTCGAAAGATGTTACTCTGCTTGGCGAAGATGGACAGGGACTCACGGCAGAGCCAGGCAACTCATAGGGCAAAATTCCGCCAACGCTGCAGGGACGAGGTGCTCAGCGCTGCGGATTTAAAACGCTTTGTTGAGCTAAGCAATCAAGCCATTCCTTCAGTTCTCAGTAGGCTGGAGGTCCGTGCCACCTGCTCTGACAGGCGTAGGTTTGCAGCTCTCATGTCCAGCCGGTTGGCCATATTTAATGGCACTCGACGATCCCCAGTCACCATGTTTAGTGAGAGTGATTTCAATGAAGTAACCCCGGAAGGTGGGGGTTATCAGATGTGTGTAGCTAGCCACAAAACAAACTATAGCTTTGGGGAGTGCAGAATTGTTCTATGTCAGGAGGAATACACTTGGCTTAAACGATTCCATCAAATCAGGCCTCATCTGAGTGGAATGACCTCAGAAATAGAACTCTTCTTTTTCACATCCTGCGGTCAACCTTACGGTAATCTGTGTGAGTATGTGGGGCAAATCTTTGCAGAGTTTGGTATTGGAAGTAAAGTGACCTTCGGTACAATTCGACGCAGTGTTGCCACATTGAACTTTAACCAAGGCTTGGATACAGACCGAGGAACTGTGGCTGACCATATGTGTCACTCTCTGGAAACGCAGGCACGCCACTACCGGTACCACAATTTGCCCAAAAATGCCAGCCGGGCCCGGGCACTGATTGAGGGACAAATCAATAAATGATTAACTGATTAATTAAAGCATATTTGTTTGAAATTCACCCTTGTATTTGTGTCATTTATGCATTAAAATGATTAAAAATGTGTTTCAAAATACATTTACCTGGACTCCCAATATGAAGCCCCAGTACTTTAAAAAATTCACTGGAGTGCGCCAAAGCTACAATATATATGGAGGATTCTAAAATCCATTTACCTTTGGCGCCCTCCGGTGAATTTTCCCCAGTAGTGGGGCTCCATAGTGGGATTTAATATTAGAATGACCGGTAAAAGTATTTAAAACAGTTTTATAATTTTTGGGTGACCAGGTGCACACGGGTCTTTTGGGTGACCAGGTGCACACGGGTCTTTTGGGTGACCAGGTGCACATGGGATTAATAGCAATCTGCATCCATCGCAATTTCTTAAAGTGCCCATAAAGCACCAAGGACGGCCCCGACCGAGACAGGGCCGTAGTGGGGCACTCCCCTAGCGGGCTATAGCAATAGAATGACGGGTAAAAATATTTAAAACCGTTTTATAAATTTTGGGTGACCAGGTGCACATGGGCCGTTTGGGTGACCAGGTGCACATGTGATTAATAGCAATCTGCATCCATCGCAATTTCTTAAAGTGCCCATAAAGCACCAAGGACGGCCCCGACCGAGACAGGGCCGTAGTGGGGCACTCCCCTAGCGGGCTATATCAATAGAATGACGGGTAAAAATATTTAAAACAGTTTTATAATTTTTGGGTGACCAGGTGCACACGGGTCTTTTGGGTGACCAGGTGCACACGGGTCTTTTGGGTGACCAGGTGCACATGGGATTAATAGCAATCTGCATCCATCGCAATTTCTTAAAGTGCCCATAAAGCACCAAGGACGGCCCCGACCGAGACAGGGCCGTAGTGGGGCACTCCCCTAGCGGGCTATAGCAATAGAATGACGGGTAAAAATATTTAAAACCGTTTTATAAATTTTGGGTGACCAGGTGCACATGGGCCGTTTGGGTGACCAGGTGCACATGTGATTAATAGCAATCTGCATCCATCGCAATTTCTTAAAGTGCCCATAAAGCACCAAGGACGGCCCCGACCGAGACAGGGCCGTAGTGGGGCACTCCCCTAGCGGGCTATATCAATAGAATGACGGGTAAAAATATTTAAAACAGTTTTATAATTTTTGGGTGACCAGGTGCACACGGGTCTTTTGGGTGACCAGGTGCACACGGGTCTTTTGGGTGACCAGGTGCACATGGGATTAATAGCAATCTGCATCCATCGCAATTTCTTAAAGTGCCCATAAAGCACCAAGGACGGCCCCGACCGAGACAGGGCCGTAGTGGGGCACTCCCCTAGCGGGCTATAGCAATAGAATGACGGGTAAAAATATTTAAAACCGTTTTATAAATTTTGGGTGACCAGGTGCACATGGGCCGTTTGGGTGACCAGGTGCACATGTGATTAATAGCAATCTGCATCCATCGCAATTTCTTAAAGTGCCCATAAAGCACCAAGGACGGCCCCGACCGAGACAGGGCCGTAGTGGGGCACTCCCCTAGCGGGCTATATCAATAGAATGACGGGTAAAAATATTTAAAACAGTTTTATAATTTTTGGGTGACCAGGTGCACACGGGTCTTTTGGGTGACCAGGTGCACACGGGTCTTTTGGGTGACCAGGTGCACATGGGATTAATAGCAATCTGCATCCATCGCAATTTCTTAAAGTGCCCATAAAGCACCAAGGACGGCCCCGACCGAGACAGGGCCGTAGTGGGGCACTCCCCTAGCGGGCTATAGCAATAGAATGACGGGTAAAAATATTTAAAACAGTTTTATAATTTTTGGGTGACCAGGTGCACACGGGTCTTTTGGGTGACCAGGTGCACACGGGTCTTTTGGGTGACCAGGTGCACATGGGATTAATAGCAATCTGCATCCATCGCAATTTCTTAAAGTGCCCATAAAGCACCAAGGACGGCCCCGACCGAGACAGGGCCGTAGTGGGGCACTCCCCTAGCGGGCTATAGCAATAGAATGACGGGTAAAAATATTTAAAACCGTTTTATAAATTTTGGGTGACCAGGTGCACATGGGCCGTTTGGGTGACCAGGTGCACATGTGATTAATAGCAATCTGCATCCATCGCAATTTCTTAAAGTGCCCATAAAGCACCAAGGACGGCCCCGACCGAGACAGGGCCGTAGTGGGGCACTCCCCTAGCGGGCTATATCAATAGAATGACGGGTAAAAATATTTAAAACAGTTTTATAATTTTTGGGTGACCAGGTGCACACGGGTCTTTTGGGTGACCAGGTGCACACGGGTCTTTTGGGTGACCAGGTGCACATGGGATTAATAGCAATCTGCATCCATCGCAATTTCTTAAAGTGCCCATAAAGCACCAAGGACGGCCCCGACCGAGACAGGGCCGTAGTGGGGCACTCCCCTAGCGGGCTATAGCAATAGAATGACGGGTAAAAATATTTAAAACCGTTTTATAAATTTTGGGTGACCAGGTGCACATGGGCCGTTTGGGTGACCAGGTGCACATGTGATTAATAGCAATCTGCATCCATCGCAATTTCTTAAAGTGCCCATAAAGCACCAAGGACGGCCCCGACCGAGACAGGGCCGTAGTGGGGCACTCCCCTAGCGGGCTATATCAATAGAATGACGGGTAAAAATATTTAAAACAGTTTTATAATTTTTGGGTGACCAGGTGCACACGGGTCTTTTGGGTGACCAGGTGCACACGGGTCTTTTGGGTGACCAGGTGCACATGGGATTAATAGCAATCTGCATCCATCGCAATTTCTTAAAGTGCCCATAAAGCACCAAGGACGGCCCCGACCGAGACAGGGCCGTAGTGGGGCACTCCCCTAGCGGGCTATAGCAATAGAATGACGGGTAAAAATATTTAAAACAGTTTTATAATTTTTGGGTGACCAGGTGCACACGGGTCTTTTGGGTGACCAGGTGCACACGGGTCTTTTGGGTGACCAGGTGCACATGGGATTAATAGCAATCTGCATCCATCGCAATTTCTTAAAGTGCCCATAAAGCACCAAGGACGGCCCCGACCGAGACAGGGCCGTAGTGGGGCACTCCCCTAGCGGGCTATAGCAATAGAATGACGGGTAAAAATATTTAAAACCGTTTTATAAATTTTGGGTGACCAGGTGCACATGGGCCGTTTGGGTGACCAGGTGCACATGTGATTAATAGCAATCTGCATCCATCGCAATTTCTTAAAGTGCCCATAAAGCACCAAGGACGGCCCCGACCGAGACAGGGCCGTAGTGGGGCACTCCCCTAGCGGGCTATATCAATAGAATGACGGGTAAAAATATTTAAAACAGTTTTATAATTTTTGGGTGACCAGGTGCACACGGGTCTTTTGGGTGACCAGGTGCACACGGGTCTTTTGGGTGACCAGGTGCACATGGGATTAATAGCAATCTGCATCCATCGCAATTTCTTAAAGTGCCCATAAAGCACCAAGGACGGCCCCGACCGAGACAGGGCCGTAGTGGGGCACTCCCCTAGCGGGCTATAGCAATAGAATGAAGGGTAAAAATATTTAAAACAGTTTTATAATTTTTGGGTGACCAGGTGCACACGGGTCTTTTGGGTGACCAGGTGCACACGGGTCTTTTGGGTGACCAGGTGCACATGGGATTAATAGCAATCTGCATCCATCGCAATTTCTTAAAGTGCCCATAAAGCACCAAGGACGGCCCCGACCGAGACAGGGCCGTAGTGGGGCACTCCCCTAGCGGGCTATAGCAATAGAATGACGGGTAAAAATATTTAAAACCGTTTTATAAATTTTGGGTGACCAGGTGCACATGGGCCGTTTGGGTGACCAGGTGCACATGTGATTAATAGCAATCTGCATCCATCGCAATTTCTTAAAGTGCCCATAAAGCACCAAGGACGGCCCCGACCGAGACAGGGCCGTAGTGGGGCACTCCCCTAGCGGGCTATATCAATAGAATGACGGGTAAAAATATTTAAAACAGTTTTATAATTTTTGGGTGACCAGGTGCACACGGGTCTTTTGGGTGACCAGGTGCACACGGGTCTTTTGGGTGACCAGGTGCACACGGGTCTTTTGGGTGACCAGGTGCACACGGGTCTTTTGGGTGACCAGGTGCACACGGGTCTTTTGGGTGACCAGGTGCACACGGGTCTTTTGGGTGACCAGGTGCACACGGGTCTTTTGGGTGACCAGGTGCACACGGGTCTTTTGGGTGACCAGGTGCACACGGGTCTTTTGGGTGACCAGGTGCACACGGGTCTTTTGGGTGACCAGGTGCACACGGGTCTTTTGGGTGACCAGGTGCACACGGGTCTTTTGGGTGACCAGGTGCACATGGTCCTTTGGGTGACCAGGTGCACGCCGGCCTTTGGGTGACCAGGTGCACACGGTCCTTTTGGGTGACCAGGTGCACAAGTTCCATTTGGGTGACCAGGTGCACGCCGGCCTTTGGGTGACCAGGTGCACACGGTTCTTTTGGGTGACCAGGTGCACATGGTCCTTTGGGTGACCAGGTGCACGCCGGCCTTTGGGTGACCAGGTGCACACGGTTCTTTTGGGTGACCAGGTGCACATGGTCCTTTGGGTGACCAGGTGCACGCCGGCCTTTGGGTGACCAGGTGCACACGGTTCTTTTGGGTGACCAGGTGCACATGGTCCTTTGGGTGACCAGGTGCACGCCGGCCTTTGGGTGACCAGGTGCACACGGTCCTTTTGGGTGACCAGGTGCACATGGTCCTTTGGGTGACCAGGTGCACGCCGGCCTTTGGGTGACCAGGTGCACACGGTTCTTTTGGGTGACCAGGTGCACATGGTCCTTTGGGTGACCAGGTGCACGCCGGCCTTTGGGTGACCAGGTGCACACGGTCCTTTTGGGTGACCAGGTGCACATGGTCCTTTGGGTGACCAGGTGCACGCCGGCCTTTGGGTGACCAGGTGCACACGGTTCTTTTGGGTGACCAGGTGCACGCCGGCCTTTGGGTGACCAGGTGCACACGGTTCTTTTGGGTGACCAGGTGCACGCCGGTCCTTTTGGGTGACCAGGTGCACAAGTTCCATTTGGGTGACCAGGTGCACGCGGTTCATAACAGCGCGGTTATCTGCTTTAATGTCCGAGGAGGGGTGCTTAAGTGTGGGTGCCCTGGTTCACCTGGTATGCGAGGTTGTGGAGGTGGGGGGGGTCCCCTGCTGGTATCATCCCCGAAATAGAGGGGTGATACCCGGGTGGTGAGTAAGGGCCTACAAGCCTGGAGGTCAATAGCTCCAGGGGGTAAGCTCTACTGTCATGTCCGTAAATAGAGTGGTGTTACCCGGGTTTTGAACCATATTTTAATTTTTGGGTTACCAGATGCACGTTTTCAATCACCAGTTGCACGGAGGATTAATAGCAATCTGCATCCATCGCAATTTCTTAAAGTGTCCATAAATCACCAAGGACGGCCCCGACCGAGACAGGGCCGTAGTGGGGCACTCCCCTAGCGGGCTATATCAATAGAATGACCGGTAAAATGATTTAAAACAGTTTTATAATTTTTGGGTTACCAGATGCACGTTTTCAATCACCAGTTGCACGGAGGATTAATAGCAATCTGCATCCATCGCAATTTCTTAAAGTGTCCATAAATCACCAAGGACGGCCCCGACCGAGACAGGGCCGTAGTGGGGCACTCCCCTAGCGGGCTATATCAATAGAATGACCGGTAAAATGATTTAAAACAGTTTTATAATTTTTGGGTTACCAGATGCACGTTTTCAATCACCAGTTGCACGGAGGATTAATAGCAATCTGCATCCATCGCAATTTCTTAAAGTGTCCATAAATCACCAAGGACGGCCCCGACCGAGACAGGGCCGTAGTGGGGCACTCCCCTAGCGGGCTATATCAATAGAATGACCGGTAAAATGATTTAAAACAGTTTTATAATTTTTGGGTTACCAGATGCACGTTTTCAATCACCAGTTGCACGGAGGATTAATAGCAATCTGCATCCATCGCGATTTCTTAAAGTGTCTATAAAGCACTCAGGACGGCCCCGACCGAGACAGGGCCTTAGTGGGGTGCTCCCATAGCGGGCAACAATGAGAGGGGTGCCTTTAAATTCATTTTGAACCATATTTGAAATTTTGGGTTACCAGATGCACGTTTTCAATCACCAGTTGCACGGAGGATTAATAGCAATCTGCATCCATCGTGATTTCTTAAAGTGTCTAAAAAGCACCCAAGGACGGCCCCGACAGAGACAGGGCCGTAGTGGGGCACTCCCCTAGCGGGCTATATCAATAGAATGACGGGTAAAAGTATTTAAAACCGTTTTATAATTTTTGGGTTACCAGATGCACGTTTTCAATCACCAGGTGCACGGAGGAAAATGAGCATTTGCATCCATAGTCATGTCTTAAACCGTCCATAAAGCACTCTTGGCCGGCCCCGGCAGAGAGAGAAAGAGATGGTGAAAAAAAAAAAAAAAATCATCATCAGACCTTCCATAAATAATTCGGGCCGGCCCCCATTGCTAAAGGTCC